>NW_026453531.1:65000-72500 GCF_943734755.1 Anopheles moucheti
CGGCCTTTACCGCGACGTTCGGGATCCCGTCCAGACCCGGAGCCTTTGTCAGAGCCATCCTGTCGGCCATCGCCAGGATCTCTGCTTCTGTGACGGGTCGTAGGGCCTCCTCGTCGTCGGTCCGCTCGATGACTGGCCACTCGAAGGCAGGATGGGCCGGGAAGAGCGCGTCGACGATTGGCTCCAAAACCGCTCGGTCGGTCTCCTGCGGGGTGCGGCCACGCAGCTTGGCCATCACCACCTGGTACCCGAGACCAAACACGTCGCTGTCGACTGCGTCGATCAGCTCTTGAAGCTTCCCGCTCCGGCTCTCCTGGATCGCTCGCTGCAGCTGTCGTCGCAGGTCTTGAAGGCGAGCGGTCTCCACGTCGCGGTCCGCCGACCCTGTGGCAGCACTAAGCCTCTCCTCGGCAAGCTCGCACTCCCGACGCATGTCGCCCAGCTCCGGAGTCCACCAGTACAGCCGTGGCTGTTGATGCTGCTTCGGCCTGCCTACCCTCTCCATGGTGGTGTCGCAAGCGAGGGTCAACGCTCCGACCAGCGCCTCAGACGTATCAGCTTCTGCGAAGCGACAGTCGACGAGGGCGGTCTTGTAGTCCTCGCTGCGGAAGAGGGAGGTCTTCCAGCGAATCCCGGCGTGCGACGCGATAGCCCCGCTCCCGTGCGTCTGCGATGGCTGATGCTGCTGCCGCTGTCCCTGCCGACCCGGCACACCGACGGAATACTCCACGTAACGATGGTCGCTGTGGGTGAAGGTGGAACTCACCCTCCAGGTCCCAGGCAAGGCGATCGAGGTGCTTGCGAACGAGACGTCCACGATGCTTTCGCGCGCAACCCCGTTGCCCATGAAGGTGGGTACGTTGCCGCGGTTGACAACATCGAGTTGCAGATGCTGCACCGTCCCCATGAGCGAGTGGCCCCTGGATGTTGTGCGGGGACATCCCCACTCCTGGCTCCACGCGTTGAAATCACCGGCAAGCACGATGTGCTGGTGACCAACCAACGCCATCTCCACCGCCTCGAGATAGGCGCCAAAGTCCGCTGGCCCGATGTTCGGCGAAACGTAACAGCTGGCAAAGGTGACACCTGCCACTGTGGCCACCACCAGCCCGGGATGGACGCTACCCCACAGGCGTTGGATGGGGTAAGCCCCGGTGGCGACCACTGCCACACTCTGCGCCTCATCCACCGCCCATCTGCCGTTATCCCGAGGCGGCTTGTACAGCTCGCAGGCAATGACGACGTCCACCCGCTGCTCCCGTGCCGTCTGTAGCATCAGGTCCTGCGCTACCCGGCTGCGCCCGAGGTTGACCTGCAGGACCTTTAGGCCCGGGTGCAGGACGGATGTCCTACCCGGTGAGGGCCCCTGCATACCGCACAGCAGACCGCTTCCGTGCATGTCCGAGCCAGGTGGCCCGGTTGGCCGCAACGGATGCAGTGCGTCGACCGGTCTGTCCCGCTCTTGCACTGGTGCCGGAGGTGTCCGTGCTCCAGGCACCTGAAGCACCGCAGCTGTCCCCGAGTCGGTGGTGCCAATCGCGTCGCCAGGCACGAGGTGTGCAACACTCGCACTCGCTGCTGGTGCACCCGCTCCGCCGCCTTCACAGACATCCGCACGTACGCTGTCTGCGTGCCGTTCCACGCCTTTACCAGGTGCACGGCGGTTTCGCTCACCGTCTCCGAGCTGGACTCCTTCACCGCCGTCGCCACATCCGTCGCCACCGCTAAAGGGTCCACCTCATCTAGGCGGACCTCCACCGTCTCCGTCACCAAACGGGTGGTGGCCGGAGCTGCTGCCTGCGCGCAAACCTGCTGCACGCGTTGCAGAATTTCATCTGCGTTTGCACCATCCTGCAGGTCCATCACCAGCCGGTCCCGCGTTGTGCGTCGTCCAACGCCTAGTTTGGCCTGGTCTTCGGCCAACGACGGAGCACTACGGATCAGCTGGTAAACATCCGTCCATGACTGACCCTCGCCTGGGGCTACCTCGATGGCGTCCAGCTTTTTCTTCGCCAGCTGCTTGCGTGGCTCAGATTGCGGACGCGGCATGACCTGCTGCTGCACCACGGACCGCTGTGGCAGAGGCCGTTGCGGCTGTTGTCGTTGCTGCGGTTGCTGCCGCTGCTGTTGCTGCTGCCGTTGCGGAAGCTGTGGCCACTGTTGCTGCCGCTGTTGCTCAGCCGTCTGCTGACGTGGCGGCTTACGACGCACCACCTCAACCCAGGAGCCGCCATCCGTCGTCTGAGGTGGCTTGCTCGTAGCCACCACCGCGTCCTGCTGATATCCACGCTGCTGCGTGCTCTGCTGCGTAGCCCGCTCCAGCTGCTGCTGCACAGTAGTTGGCTGCTGGTTCTGCCCGACGGTCTGTGCCACCAGCGCCGTCAACAACTCCCGCTCCTTCCGGAGCTCCTCGCGCAGCTGCTGATTGTCAGCAACCAGCCGCTCCTCCCGCTGCCGAGCCTCCAGACGCGCCTCGCGGAGGTCTTGCCGAGCCTGCTCAGCTGCCGCCTCCATCTGAACTCGCAGGAGCGTTACCTGCTCCTCCAGCTTTTTGACGACCGCAAGCAACATCTCGCTGTCGAGTTTCGCCTCGCTAATGATGCGTCGCACCTCGCTCGACGGAGAACCTCCAGTGCCAGTCACCAACCTAGCCGCATACTTGCTGGAGCTCGTGGCTCCATTAACAGCCACACCCTCCATCACCGGCGTTAGCGGGACAGTGAGCCGCTTGCCCGCGCTCATGGCCGATCTGCTCCTGGTGGTGGCTGCGCTCGGTTCGTCAACCGAGAGTGTTCGCGCCCTTAAGCCCCTGTCCATGGCCCTGTGAAGGCCAGCCTATCAAGGTTTTTATTTATTGTTATATTTGCTCTAAAACCAAAAATAAATATTAGTTTCGGAAAACAAATATTTAAAACCAATAAATATTTTGCCCGGGTTCGCCTCCTTATCCAGCGTTGAGATCACCGCCTGTCGGTATGCAACCCGCATACACCGACCCGGGTTGCCCGCTGGTACCGACGTTGAAATCTCCCAAGCGCACGGGTTGTTGTCGCCGCTACCGCTGAATCCGCTATCGTCCACCAGGTGACGCCACTGATGAAGTCTCCCGTTAGTTCCGATAGATGGCGCTGCCCCGTGTCTCGGCTAAGGCGAAAGCTCGGAGCCGAAAGCTTTGCCAATGACGCCGATGACGTCAGCACAAACGTCAACACGTCAACACGTACACACGCGACGATCCACCTGACGCCGCTCTGCCGCTGTTTTTCACGCACTTTTTTCTCAGTTTTGTGGCGTTTTCCACACTGCCACCGTCCGGAAAATTGTTCTTCGGCGTCGCCACTACGTAATAAACGTGCCACTTGATGTTTTTTTCGTCCCTTTTGCGAATAAATAGCACTTGTTTGTTCCCATACAAAATGTATGGGAGAGTTTTATATCGCTTTTATCAGGCGAGCATCGTCCTGTTTTGTTATTTTTCCACCATTAAAAGGTAAAAGGCACTAAAACTCAATGTTTATAACACTTTTTAGCCCTTTTTTCGCAATTTTACACCCTGATTTTCGTATTTTAACACGAGCGACACAGAGGCACGTCCTAACACCGTGAATGACAGCTACGCACACACAGGGATAACTGGCTTGTGGCCGCCAAGCGTTCATAGCGACGTGGCTTTTTGATCCTTCGATGTCGGCTCTTCCTATCATTGTGAAGCAAAATTCACCAAGCGTAGGATTGTTCACCCTTTCAAGGGAACGTGAGCTGGGTTTAGACCGTCGTGAGACAGGTTAGTTTTACCCTACTGGTGTGTGCTGTTTGCCGCTATCTTAACGGAATTCCTGTGCAGTACGAGAGGAACCACAGGTACGGACCACTGGCTCAATACTAGTTCGACCGGACTTTGGTATGACGCTACGTCCGCTGGATTATGCCTGAACGCCTCTAAGGTCGTATCCAATCCGAGCTGATAGCGCTTCTCAAACCCATTAGGTGATCGGAAGCTAGCGGGCTTAACAACCCTCCGAGATCCGTCGGTGCTGCCCCGCGCACACTGACGTCTCATCCCCGCTATAGCACTAGACTGAGCCGCAACGGGCGGGAGCACGCTGCACGTGGAAGTACCTTACCACAGGGAACCCTGGTGGCTGTGTTTCCGTCGACCGTGGATACAACTAGTTTCGACACCTTCGACCGCCCGCAAACGACGGGACTACAGGCTGGGAGCTGCGAGTTGTAGAGATGCGTTCGCATCGATCCTCTCAGGCGACCCATGCTTGCTGGTGCTCGCGTTCACTTTGGGAATGGAGTGTTCGCGAGAGTGATTGTTGTGTTGTGTGTGTACAGTTGGTGCTTGCGTGCACTCCCATAGTGGAGTGTTCGCGAGCTTAAAACGCTAAGTCCCGATTAATACTCTCCTCGCAACATTATGTGCGTGGCTCCACGCCAAGTGGGATTAGCGGTGCGAAACGCGATTGGTAAAGTCGATGGTGATGTGCGTACCAACAGGCGATTTGTTAAGTCAAATGCGAACTGTGGTGCAACAGGCAATGTGTGTTTATTATCAGGTGTTGTTGGAAGTCAATACGATTTGACTTTCAAAAATTTTTCTAAGTCCCGATTTTTTTTCTCGTCGAGTAACTACAATGCACTATTTCTATCGCAGCGGACTTGCGGTTCATGGCCTAAATGATCGCGAACGAACACGTATTCGCAAAAAAATTTTTGTATGAAAAAGTCACCACTCGGGTACCTCCATACAAAAGTACCAAGTTCGGGTCGAGTGGTCGATGGACGTCGAAGGTGAAAATTTTTCATCATCGAAAATTTTTTCCAAAGTTGAAGCAAATGGGCCCTAGAGTATGAAAAGTGAAACCACGGATCGATTTGAGAAATAAAAATTTTGGTATGAAAAAGTCACCACTCGGGTACCTCCATACAAAAGTACCAAGTTCGGGTCGAGTGGTCGATGGACGTCGAAGGCGAAAATTTTTCATCATCGAAAATTTTTTCCAAAGTTGAAGCAAATGGGCCCTAGAGTATGAAAAGTGAAACCACGGATCGATTTGAGAAATAAAATTTTTTTGTATGGGAGGGCCCCTGGTAGAACATTTTTCCCAAGTGCGACCATTTTACCCGGTGAGTCAAAAAAAATTTTTTTTTCACCGTGACTCAAAACATCAATTTTAGACTCCCCTGAGTATGAAAAGTGAAACGAAAATCATTTTTGAGAAGAAAAAATTTTTGTATGGGAGGGCCCCTGCTAGAACATATTTCCCAAGTGCGTCGATTTTGGGTCGCCGACACAAGCTCGGGTCAAAAAAATTTTTTTTTCACGGTGACTCAAAACATCAATTTTAGACTCCCCTGAGTATGAAAAGTGAAACGAAAATCATTTTTGAGAAGAAAAAATTTTTGTATGGGAGGGCCCCTGCTAGAACATTTTTCCCAAGTGCGTCGATTTTGGGTCGCCGACACAAGCTCGGGTCAAAAAAATTTTTTTTTCACGGTGACTCAAAACATCAATTTTAGACTCCCCTGAGTATTAAAAGTGAAACGAAAATCATTTTTGAGAAGAAAAAATTTTTGTATGGGAGGGCCCCTGCTAGAACATTTTTCCCAAGTGAGTCGATTTTTGGGTCGCGACACAAGCTCGGGTCAAAAAAAAATTTTTTTTCATGGTGACTCAAAACATCAATTTTAGACTCCCCTGAGTATGAAAAGTGAAACGAAAATCATTTTTGAGAAGAAAAAAATTTGTATGGGAGGGCCCCTGCTAGAACATTTTTCCCAAGTAAATTCGATTTTACCCGGTGAGTCAAAAAATTTTGATAAAAATATTTTTCCAAAATCGTGTTCATTGCCTATTATAAGGGACCAGGTCAGCTCACACGCATTTTTGGAGACCATATGGAAAGTGCGTCTGGGATTGCGGAAATTAAGTTTAGAGTGTTAAATGATGGTTTCGCAATCCCGAAAGGCTCAAAATCCACCCTAAGGTTCCCCGGGTGAAATGTGGTTTCCAAGGTGTGAGCACTATCGGTGATAGAGTTGGAATGTGATTTCCAGAGCGCAGGGCGACTGGGCTAGAGCGAAAATCATAGAAAAAGGTAAGTATTGGACTGAACGACTCGAAGCAAACGAAAATCATAGACAAGGGTAATGGACTGAACGACTCGAAGCAAACGAAAATCACATACAAGAGTAATGGACTGAACGAATCGAAGCAAACGAAAACCGCAAACAAGGGTAATGGACTGAACGAATCGAAGCAAACGAAAACCACAGACAAGAGTAATAGAGTGAACGAATCGAAGCAAACGAAAGTCATGGACAAGAGTACTGAAAATCGGACCAAACCTCTAGAAGCACACGAAAATCATGGACAAGAGTACTCAAAAACACGGACCAAACCTATGGAAGCACACGAAAACCATGAACACAGGGATAACTGAGAACGAACCTACCTATCAGAGCATGTGAAAGCATGGACAAGAGTACTGAAAATCGGACCAAACCTCTAGAAGCACACGAAAATCATGGACAAGAGTACTCAAAAACACGGACCAAACCTATGGAAGCACACGAAAACCATGAACACAGGGATAACTGAGAACGAACCTACCTATCAGAGCATGTGAAAGCATGGACAAGAGTACTGAAAATCGGACCAAACCTCTAGAAGCACACGAAAATCATGGACAAGAGTACTCAAAAACACGGACCAAACCTATGGAAGCACACGAAAACCATGAACACAGGGATAACTGAGAACGAACCTACCTATCAGAGCATGTGAAAGCATGGACAAGAGTACTGAAAATCGGACCAAACCTCTAGAAGCACACGAAAATCATGGACAAGAGTACTCAAAAACACGGACCAAACCTATGGAAGCACACGAAAACCATGAACACAGGGATAACTGAGAACGAACCTACCTATCAGAGCATGTGAAAGCATGGACAAGAGTACTGAAAATCGGACCAAACCTCTAGAAGCACACGAAAATCATGGACAAGAGTACTCAAAAACACGGACCAAACCTATGGAAGCACACGAAAACCATGAACACAGGGATAACTGAGAACGAACCTACCTATCAGAGCATGTGAAAGCATGGACAAGAGTACTGAAAATCGGACCAAACCTCAAGAAGCACACGAAAATCATGGACAAGAGTACTCAAAAACACGGACCAAACCTATCGAAGCTCACGAAAACCATGAACACAGGGATAACTGAAAACGAACCGAACCTCTCGTAGCAAACGAAAAACATGGACAAAATTATTCGAAACGAACCGAAGCTCGATGCGAAAAACATGGAAAAGCAAGCCCGTAAGTCGCACTATCAAGCCCATAAGTCGCACTATCAAACCCATAAGTCGCACTATCAAGCCCGTTAGTCGCACTATCAAGCCCATAGGTCGCACTATCAAGCCCGTTGGTCGCACTATCAAAGCCCGTTAGTCGCACTATCAGGCCCATAAGTCGCACTATCAGG
>NW_026453531.1:75000-82500 GCF_943734755.1 Anopheles moucheti
CCAATACCATCGTGTGGGGTGTCTAACGACGCGTCTCGGAAAGAGGAGTGGGGGAAACGCGGTTTCCCCCCCCTAGCACCACCCACCCGCCACCCAGCCCCGGAAAACCCCCGCGAAAAGTGGTTTTCCGCGTTTTTCCCGGCCAAGGAGCGGAGGTAGAGCTCCCGGGTGTTCAGAGAAAAGTTTCGGCGGGAAAAACTACATCTAATTCCATCGCCGGAAAAGCGATTTTTCCGACATCCGGGGAGATACGGCCGGAAAAGTGTTTTTCGTCAGTGGACAATTTTCGGCCTGATACCGGCGTGTGGGGTGTCAATCGACGCGGATTGACGAGGGGAGTCGGGATAACACCCTCCCATCACGATACTACCCACCCCCACCCACCTAGAGCGGAAAAACCACCTACCGAAGTGGTTTTTGGCGATTTTCCCGGCCAAGGAGTCGGGCTAGAGCTTCCGGGTGTTCGGACAAAAGTTTCGGCGGGAAAAACTACATCTAATTCCATCGCCGGAAAAGTGGTTTTCGCAACATCCAGAGAGATACGGGCGGAAAAGCGTTTTTCCGAAGAAGAAAATTTTCGCCCTGATACCGTCGTGCGGGGTATCAAACGACGAGTTTTCAAGAGGGGAGTCGGGAAAATACCCCCCCACCACCATACCACCCACCCCCACCCCCCTAGAGCGGAAAAACCACCAAGGAAGCGGTTTTTCGCGATTTTTCCGAGGAAAACTTCATCGCCACCCAGGCAAGTGGGGTATCAGAAGAAGCGGCTCGGCGGGACGAGTCCATCGCGCACCCCCCCGTTCTTCTACCATCTTCCCTCACCTCGCCCGGGCGGAAAAACCTCGCCGTCGATCCTCGTGGCAGTCCGCTGCTGGCGTCCCTCCTCGAGGGGGAGTAAAACCAGTTTAAAGCGCGGACTCTTCCTTCCTTCTGGCGATGATGTCCGCCAGTCGGAATTTACGATCACGGTCGGGATCGACCGATAGCCGAGCACCGGTGGGCTCGAAACCGGTAGTGATGCTCAGCAGAGTGCCGGAAGGGCAGACCGCAGCCACGAGCGGGGTTGCTCGCACGAGTGGCGTTGGCACGGCCACGGCTGCGAAAGGAGCCACGATGGAGAGGCTCATCGAGCGTCTGGAGGACGAGCTGTCCCTCCTCCGTGTTCAGCTGACGGAGCAAGCTGAGCAATACCGGAAAGACCTCGCGGCGATGCAGGAGTGCCATCGCCAGGAGGTGCTCCATCTGCGAGAGGAGAACCGTAAGGAGCGGGAGATGGTCTCTGGGCTCCTTACGCAACTGGTTGTTGCGCAGTCGCAGCAGCAACAGCAGCAGCAGCAGCAGCAGCAGCTGGCACAACAGCGAGAGGGTGCGGTGACGGCTACGGTGGTGCCGTCTCCGGACCAGGAAGGCGGCTCCTGGGCCGAGGTGGTGCGCCGTAAGTCGGCACGCCAGCAGCCGGCTCAGCAGCATCAGCAGCAGTGGCCGCAGCTCCCGCAACGGCAGCAGCCGCAGCGGCAACAGCAGCAACGTCCGCAGCAACATCAGAGCGGACAGCGTTCGGCTGGGCAGCCCCAGCAACAACAACAACAGTGGCATTTGCAGGGCCAGTTGCTGCGAAAGCAGAGTAAGCAGCAGCCACGCACGATGCCAGCTGCAGTGAAGAAGTCGCGGAAGCGGCCCGACACCATCGAGGTGATGCCAGCGGAGGGCGTCAGCTACCTCGACATGTATAGGGCGATTCGTACGAGCTCGCATCTCGACGGCATGCAGGAGAAGATCGGCGTCGGCAAGCGAACGCCGAAAGACACCTTGCGGCTGCCGCTGAGCCGTGATGCCGACAGCGCCGAGCTGTGCCAGCGTATCCGGCAAGCCATCGGAGACAAGGGTGCGGCGTCCGTGCGTACGGAGATGTCGATGGTGCTCATAACAAACATCGACTCCTTGGCGAGCGAGGACCAGCTGCGTCGGGCGGTGTTGACGGCTCTCGGCAAGGAGCATTCCGAGGCCACCTTCGACATGTGGGAGCGGCGAGACGGCACGAAGCGTGCTCGCGTTCGTCTGCCCCGGTCGGATGCGGAGCATCTGGCTGGGAAGCGCCTGCTCCTAGGACACACCTCCTGTTGGGTGTGGGAGGTCCCGAAAGCGTCGCTGGAGGAGAAGCGGTGCTTCCGATGTTTGGAGCGCGGCCACTTCGCCGGGCAGTGCTCGGGAGAGGACCGCAGCAAAGCGTGTATCCGGTGTGGCGCGGAAGGCCACAAGGCAGCGAGCTGCACTGGCGAGGCTCGCTGTTTGAAGTGTGGCGGCCCGCACTCGATTGCCGCAGCTTCGTGCAAAGCTGCAGCCACACGATGATGATAGAAGTGCTCCAGATAAATATCGGTAAGAGCAGGAGCGCTCAGGATCTTGCGCTCCAGCGGATGAGGGAGGAGGGAGCAGACGTGATGCTCATCACGGAGCTCTATGCTGTGCCGGCCAACAATGGGAACTGGGCATCCGACGACGCACTGAAGGCCGCGATCGTCACCAGTGGCCAACGGTTTCCCATACAGCGGGTGAGGAGCGTGCAGCATCCGGGCATCGTAGCTGCCGAGGTGGCGGGCATCGTTGTCATCTGCTGCTATATTCCGCCATCGATCGGCCTCCCGGAGTTCGAGCAGCAGATGGACCGGCTGGAGGTACTTGCGCGAGGCCACCCTTGCGTGCTGATAGCTGGTGACTTCAACGCGTGGCATGGGGCCTGGGGGAGCGAGCGGGCCAACCTTAAGGGTGAGGCGCTCCTTCAGACGGTTACCAGCCTAGGATTGGAGGTCCTCAACCGCGGCACGGAGCCGACATTCCTGGGAAACGGTGTGGCTCGGCCCAGCAGAGTGGACGTCGCCTTCGCGAGTCCAACGCTCTGCCGATCGGATGGAGCAGCGGAGGACATCAGCTCCTGGCGGACGCTAGACCGCTACTCCTATAGCGACCACCGCTATATTCGGTTTGCGGTCGGGCAACAGCATCGTACAGGTCAGCGGCCCGGACGGGGCATTCATCAGCAGGAAGGTGTCGAAGTACGGGAGGCGGGTACTCGCTGGCGAACTCGCCAGTTTTGCCCCCGTACTTTCGAGCTGGCACTTGAGGCGACCCGTTTTGCCGATCGGGTGACCGATGCGGCAAGCCTGGGGATGGTGCTTACGGAGGCCTGCGACGCTACCATGGCGAGGATTGGGCAGTCGCAGCAGCAGAGGAGGAACTGCAACACATATTGGTGGACTCCGGATATCGAGGAGCTGACCGAGCGCTGCCGGTTGGCTCGGGAGCGACAGTTATTGGCCCTCGACGAGACGTCCGCCGAACTGGCTTCAGAGGAACATCAGGAGGCGCGTGCTGCCTTAAGGGTGGCAATTAAGGCCAGCAAGCAGCGCCAGTTCGATGAGTGGCTGCAGGCCCTGGCTGCAGATGAGACGGGACAGTGGTTCCGGCAAGTGCTTCTTCGGTTTCGGGGCAGCTGGACGGCGCGTGAACGCGATCCAGCGGTGTTGCAGCGGATCGTCGAGGAGCTGTTTCCGGAGCATCCCCCGGTCGAGTGGCCGGACGTCACGCCTTCGGAAGGGGACACTCCGGTCCGTCCGATCAGCTGCGCGGAGCTCCAGGCGATAGCGAGCGAGCTGCATCCGCGGAAGGCGCCTGGCCTCGATGGAGTACCGAACGCTGCGGTAACGGCTGCCATCCGGAAGTATCCGGAGCCATTCGCTGGTGTCTACCAGCGCTGCTTGGACACCGGCGAAATACCACGCGAATGGAAAAGGCAGAAGCTGGTGCTGTTGCCTAAGCCGGGTAAGCCGCCGGGCGAAGCCTCGTCCTGCCGCCCGATCTGCTTGATCGACAATCCGGCGAAGGTCTTCGAGAGGACTACGCTGGACAGACTCAACGAGCACCTGGAGGATCCGGAGGCACCTCGGCTGGCCGAGAACCAGTTCGGATTCCGGAAGCAGCGGAGCACCCTGCAGGCGATCCAGCTGGTGGTGGAAGCAGGCGAGCGCGCGATGTCCTACGGACGGACTAACAACCGGGATAAGCGCTGTCTGCTGGTTGTGGCGTTGGACGTCAGAAACGCCTTTAACACCGCCAGCTGGCAGGCGATAGCGATGGCCCTGCGTGAGAAGGAGGTTCCAGCGCAGCTGCAACTCCTGCTCCGCGACTATTTCACCGACAGGGAGCTGGTGTACGACACCCACGACGGCCCGGTGTCACGTCGGGTGACGGCAGGCGTTCCACAGGGGTCAATCCTTGGCCCGACTCTGTGGAACGTTATGTACGACGGCGTTCTGCGGATCCAGCTCCCTGAAGGGGCCACCATCGTCGGCTTTGCCGATGACATCGCCATCCTGGCCGAGGGCTGCACACCCGAGGAGTCGGCGACGGTCGCGGAGGCTGCGATCGACGCGGTGATGGGGTGGCTCGAGGCACGTCACCTTAGTCTCGCCCCCCACAAAACCGAGGTGGTTCTGATATCGAGTCTGCGTCGAGGACGTTTGGAAATTCCTGTGCGCGTCGGCGAAGTGGTCTGCACGTCAAAGCGATCGATACGCTACCTGGGGGTACAACTCCACGAGAAACTCTCGTGGAAACCGCACGTGGAAGCGGCCGCGGACAAGGCCCTCCGTGCGGTGGCGGTGGTCACCTCGGTGATGAGGAACCACAGCGGCCCCCAGGTGGCCAAGCGGCGGTTGCTGGCAGGAGTCGCTGAGTCGGTGATCCGGTACGCCTCGCCCATCTGGGCTAAGGCGACAGACATGCAGTGGTGCCGAAGACGACTGGCCCAGGTCCAGAAGCCACTGGCACGTGGGGTATCGAGTTCGTTCCGCTCGGTATCCTACGAGGTGTCAGTGGTGATGGCTGGTTTGGTGCCGTACTGGCTGGTCGTCAACGAGGACGCAAGGTGCCATAGCAGGCTGCTGGTCGAGCCTGGCGCCAGCAGGAAGGAGGTACGAGCGGCGGAGCGAGCAGCCACGATGCTGCAATGGCAGGACGCCTGGGACCGTGCGGCGGCAACACCATCGGCCAGCCGCTACTTGACGTGGGCGCACGGGATGATTCCCGACCTGCACCGGTGGACGGGACGAAAGCACGGGAAGGTGGACTTCCACCTTTCGCAGGTGCTCTCCGGACACGGATTCTTCCGGGAGTACCTGCACGTCTGCGGCTTCGCTTCGTCTCCGGAGTGTCCACGGTGCGTGGGGTCGGTCGAGTCGGTGGCCCACGTCTTGTTCGAGTGCCCCGTGTTTGAGGAGATCCGACGTGAGCTGCTGGGCTGGGGGACACCCGAGTCGGTCCAGCTTAACAACATCGCAGAGAAGCTGCTGGAGAGTGCGGAGTGGTGGGACCGCATTCAGAAAGCAGCAAAGACCATCACCACAGTGCTTCAACAGCTGTGGCGCGATGAGGAAGCGCTCACCAATGGTCGAACGGAAGCGGCTTTCGCCGAGGACGAGGAAGTGGTCCTCGAAAGTGTGGCCGCACTCTTCGGTGAGGAGATGGACGACGTCATCATCGAAGACATCACGCGGCGCGTGAACGAGTCGCGAGCAGCGCGTCAGCGATCTGCCCGCAACCGACGGCTTCGCGGCAGAGCGGAGGATCGGGCGCGAGTGCGACTGGCTGCGGACGTCGCAGCAGCACTGGCCGCCCGAGATGACGAGATACTGCGGACGGCAGTAGAGGCGGAGCGAGCGGGCCTAGCTCCTCCTCCCATACCTAGGCGTAGCAGAGGGGGACCACCTTCCCCTGAAACGGTTAGAATTCGCCATGAGCGGCGTCTATTCATGCAGCGCGCATGGCGAGCTCGGGTCCAGGCTGAGGGACCCTCGACGACGCGCCGCCGTCGGACCGCGCCTACGGAGGCGGACCTGATAAGGTCTCGGCGGAACAGACGCGAAAACGAAAGGCGCCGTCGTGCTTTGGCTGCAGGCCGACGATGGACACCCGCGGAGGAGGCTGCCGCCAGCGAGGCGGAATGGTCAGATCGATAGATGTCGGGTTGACTTCTTGAGATCTCCGAGAGGGGAAAGAATGAGTGAGTCACGCGGACTAAGCAAGCGTACGCCTTTAATATGCGGTTAAGATACGATTCAATTTAATAAAGAAATAGGGAAGAGACATCCGAAAGGGTTCGTAATGACGCATGACAAATCCCTGGCGGGCGACGTCGTGCGTCAAGAGCGTGGGTTTATGCTATTGTTTGTTAGAACATAATGTTTATGAACAATAAAACCTGCATTTGTTAAAAAAAAAAAAAAAAAACGAAGTGGAGCTTGCGGCTTAATTTGACTCAACACGGGAAAATTTACCAGGTCCGAACTTATCGAGGTAAGACAGATTGAGAGCTCTTTCTCAAATTTAAGGGTAGTGGTGCATGGCCGTTCTTAGTTCGTGGAATGATTTGTCTGGTTAATTCCGATAACGAACGCGACTCAAACAAGCTAACTAGAACGCTGTCAGCAGTGCACCTCCGGGCGCACCTGACGTCAAGGCCGGCGGCCCCTTCACGGGCGGTCGTCGGCCACGTTTGCCCTGCTTAGCGGGACAACTTGTGTTTAGCAAGGTGAGAATGAGCGATAACAGGTCCGTGATGCCCTTAGATGTTCTGGGCTGCACGCGTGCTACAATGTGAGCAGCAGCGTGTTCTCGCCAATTGGCGCCCCCATTCCGAGAGGAACGGGAAATCACCCAAATGCTCATTTAGTTGGGATTGGGGACTGCAACGGTCCCCATGAACCTGGAATTTCTAGTAAGTGCTAGTCATTAGCTAGCGCTGATTACGTCCCTGCCCTTTGTACACACCGCCCGTCGCTACTACCGATGGATTATTTAGTGAGGTCTCTGGAGGCACACCTTCCGCGGTTCCTTCGTGAGCTGCAGCTGGCATGGCCGAAGTTGACCGAACTTGATGATTTAGAGGAAGTAAAAGTCGTAACAAGGTTTCCGTAGGTGAACCTGCGGAAGGATCATTACCGATCAATACATATATGTTGTTGTGTGAGTTGGTTAGAGAGATAGAGAAACACGGTATCAGCAGAACAAACTGCTATGTTACCTTTTGGGGGCCGCGCACGCCAATTAGACCCGCGAGAGAGGTGTGTCTATACTACGATATTGAGCGTGCGCGACCGTAGGCCAGTGGCCTTCGTACCTGTGCGCACACTCCCAATGGCAGCCATCGAACGCGTAAAGTGTGTGACACATGGGCGAAGGTAAAGACCCACTAGAACATATTTAAACACTGGCCTCGAGCGAGAGAGAACCTAATCAAGAGAACGAAAGTTGTGCAAGATCGCGCCGATGCCGCCCACATCGCGCGTCGATCAATGGGAAGGAAGACCAATGGTCATCCTTGTCCACCCTGGACGGCTTCGAAGGAACCGAGAGGTGCACGGTTACGCTGTCCGGGGAACTTAAGTTGTGAGAGATGCACCTAGCGCATAACGAAAACATAGGAGACAGTTGAACATACCA
>NW_026453531.1:100000-105000 GCF_943734755.1 Anopheles moucheti
CCTCCATACAAAAGTACCAAGTTCGGGTCGAGTGGTCGATGGACGTCGAAGGCGAAAATTTTTCATCATCGAAAATTTTTTCCAAAGTTGAAGCAAATGGGCCCTAGAGTATGAAAAGTGAAACCACGGATCGATTTGAGAAATAAAAATTTTTGTATGAGAAAGTCACCACTTGGGTACCTCCATACAAAAGTACCAAGTTCGGGTCGAGTGGTCGATGGACGTCGAAGGTGAAAATTTTTCATCATCGAAAATTTTTTCCAAAGTTGAAGCAAATGGGCCCTAGAGTATGAAAAGTGAAACCACGGATCGATTTGAGAAATTAAAATTTTTTGTATGGGAGGGCCCCTGCTAGAACATTTTTCCCAAGTGCGACCATTTTACCCAGTGAGTCAAAAAAAAATTTTTTTCACGGTGACTCAAAACTTCAATATTAGACTTCCCTGAGTATGAAAAGTGAAACGAAAATCATTTTTGAAAAGAAAAAAATTTTGTATGGGAGGGCCCCTGCTAGAACATTTTTACCAAGTGCGACCATTTTACCCGGTGAGTCAAAAAAAAATTTTTGTATGGGAGGGCCCCTGCTAGAACATTTTTCCCAAGTGCGTCGATTTTGGGTCGCCGACACAAGCTCGGGTCAAAAAAATTTTTTTTTCACGGTGACTCAAAACATCAATTTTAGACTCCCCTGAGTATGAAAAGTGAAACGAAAATCATTTTTGAGAAGAAAAAATTTTTGTATGGGAGGGCCCCTGCTAGAACATATTTCCCAAGTGCGTCGATTTTGGGTCGCCGACACAAGCTCGGGTCAAAAAAATTTTTTTTTCACGGTGACTCAAAACATCAATTTTAGACTCCCCTGAGTATGAAAAGTGAAACGAAAATCATTTTTGAGAAGAAAAAATTTTTGTATGGGAGGGCCCCTGCTAGAACATATTTCCCAAGTGCGTCGATTTTGGGTCGCCGACACAAGCTCGGGTCAAAAAAATTTTTTTTTCACGGTGACTCAAAACATCAATTTTAGACTCCCCTGAGTATGAAAAGTGAAACGAAAATCATTTTTGAGAAGAAAAAATTTTTGTATGGGAGGGCCCCTGCTAGAACATATTTCCCAAGTGCGTCGATTTTTGGGTCGCCGACACAAGCTCGGGTCAAAAAAATTTTTTTTTCTCGGTGACTCAAAACATCAATTTTAGACTCCCCTGAGTATGAAAAGTGAAACGAAAATCATTTTTGAGAAGAAAAAATTTTTGTATGGGAGGGCCCCTGCTAGAACATATTTCCCAAGTGCGTCGATTTTTGGGTCGCCGACACAAGCTCGGGTCAAAAAAATTTTTTTTTCTCGGTGACTCAAAACATCAATTTTAGACTCCCCTGAGTATGAAAAGTGAAACGAAAATCATTTTTGAGAAGAAAAAATTTTTGTATGGGAGGGCCCCTGCTAGAACATATTTCCCAAGTGCGTCGATTTTTGGGTCGCCGACACAAGCTCGGGTCAAAAAAATTTTTTTTTCTCGGTGACTCAAAACATCAATTTTAGACTCCCCTGAGTATGAAAAGTGAAACGAAAATCATTTTTGAGAAGAAAAAATTTTTGTATGGGAGGGCCCCTGCTAGAACATATTTCCCAAGTGCGTCGATTTTGGGTCGCCGACACAAGCTCGGGTCAAAAAAATTTTTTTTTCACGGTGACTCAAAACATCAATTTTAGACTCCCCTGAGTATGAAAAGTGAAACGAAAATCATTTTTGAGAAGAAAAAATTTTTGTATGGGAGGGCCCCTGCTAGAACATATTTCCCAAGTGCGTCGATTTTTGGGTCGCCGACACAAGCTCGGGTCAAAAAAATTTTTTTTTCTCGGTGACTCAAAACATCAATTTTAGACTCCCCTGAGTATGAAAAGTGAAACGAAAATCATTTTTGAGAAGAAAAAATTTTTGTATGGGAGGGCCCCTGCTAGAACATATTTCCCAAGTGCGTCGATTTTTGGGTCGCCGACACAAGCTCGGGTCAAAAAAATTTTTTTTTCTCGGTGACTCAAAACATCAATTTTAGACTCCCCTGAGTATGAAAAGTGAAACGAAAATCATTTTTGAGAAGAAAAAATTTTTGTATGGGAGGGCCCCTGCTAGAACATTTTTCCCAAGTGCGTCGATTTTGGGTCGCCGACACAAGCTCGGGTCAAAAAAATTTTTTTTTCTCGGTGACTCAAAACATCAATTTTAGACTCCCCTGAGTATGAAAAGTGAAACGAAAATCATTTTTGAGAAGAAAAAATTTTTGTATGGGAGGGCCCCTGCTAGAACATTTTTCCCAAGTGCGTCGATTTTGGGTCGCCGACACAAGCTCGGGTCAAAAAAATTTTTTTTTCTCGGTGACTCAAAACATCAATTTTAGACTCCCCTGAGTATGAAAAGTGAAACGAAAATCATTTTTGAGAAGAAAAAATTTTTGTATGGGAGGGCCCCTGCTAGAACATTTTTCCCAAGTGCGTCGATTTTGGGTCGCCGACACAAGCTCGGGTCAAAAAAATTTTTTTTTCTCGGTGACTCAAAACATCAATTTTAGACTCCCCTGAGTATGAAAAGTGAAACGAAAATCATTTTTGAGAAGAAAAAATTTTTGTATGGGAGGGCCCCTGCTAGAACATATTTCCCAAGTGCGTCGATTTTGGGTCGCCGACACAAGCTCGGGTCAAAAAAATTTTTTTTTCACGGTGACTCAAAACATCAATTTTAGACTCCCCTGAGTATGAAAAGTGAAACGAAAATCATTTTTGAGAAGAAAAAATTTTTGTATGGGAGGGCCCCTGCTAGAACATATTTCCCAAGTGCGTCGATTTTTGGGTCGCCGACACAAGCTCGGGTCAAAAAAATTTTTTTTTCTCGGTGACTCAAAACATCAATTTTAGACTCCCCTGAGTATGAAAAGTGAAACGAAAATCATTTTTGAGAAGAAAAAATTTTTGTATGGGAGGGCCCCTGCTAGAACATATTTCCCAAGTGCGTCGATTTTGGGTCGCCGACACAAGCTCGGGTCAAAAAAATTTTTTTTTCACGGTGACTCAAAACATCAATTTTAGACTCCCCTGAGTATGAAAAGTGAAACGAAAATCATTTTTGAGAAGAAAAAATTTTTGTATGGGAGGGCCCCTGCTAGAACATATTTCCCAAGTGCGTCGATTTTTGGGTCGCCGACACAAGCTCGGGTCAAAAAAATTTTTTTTTCTCGGTGACTCAAAACATCAATTTTAGACTCCCCTGAGTATGAAAAGTGAAACGAAAATCATTTTTGAGAAGAAAAAATTTTTGTATGGGAGGGCCCCTGCTAGAACATATTTCCCAAGTGCGTCGATTTTTGGGTCGCCGACACAAGCTCGGGTCAAAAAAATTTTTTTTTCTCGGTGACTCAAAACATCAATTTTAGACTCCCCTGAGTATGAAAAGTGAAACGAAAATCATTTTTGAGAAGAAAAAATTTTTGTATGGGAGGGCCCCTGCTAGAACATATTTCCCAAGTGCGTCGATTTTTGGGTCGCCGACACAAGCTCGGGTCAAAAAAATTTTTTTTTCTCGGTGACTCAAAACATCAATTTTAGACTCCCCTGAGTATGAAAAGTGAAACGAAAATCATTTTTGAGAAGAAAAAATTTTTGTATGGGAGGGCCCCTGCTAGAACATATTTCCCAAGTGCGTCGATTTTGGGTCGCCGACACAAGCTCGGGTCAAAAAAATTTTTTTTTCACGGTGACTCAAAACATCAATTTTAGACTCCCCTGAGTATGAAAAGTGAAACGAAAATCATTTTTGAGAAGAAAAAATTTTTGTATGGGAGGGCCCCTGCTAGAACATATTTCCCAAGTGCGTCGATTTTTGGGTCGCCGACACAAGCTCGGGTCAAAAAAATTTTTTTTTCTCGGTGACTCAAAACATCAATTTTAGACTCCCCTGAGTATGAAAAGTGAAACGAAAATCATTTTTGAGAAGAAAAAATTTTTGTATGGGAGGGCCCCTGCTAGAACATATTTCCCAAGTGCGTCGATTTTTGGGTCGCCGACACAAGCTCGGGTCAAAAAAATTTTTTTTTCTCGGTGACTCAAAACATCAATTTTAGACTCCCCTGAGTATGAAAAGTGAAACGAAAATCATTTTTGAGAAGAAAAAATTTTTGTATGGGAGGGCCCCTGCTAGAACATTTTTCCCAAGTGCGTCGATTTTGGGTCGCCGACACAAGCTCGGGTCAAAAAAATTTTTTTTTCTCGGTGACTCAAAACATCAATTTTAGACTCCCCTGAGTATGAAAAGTGAAACGAAAATCATTTTTGAGAAGAAAAAATTTTTGTATGGGAGGGCCCCTGCTAGAACATTTTTCCCAAGTGCGTCGATTTTGGGTCGCCGACACAAGCTCGGGTCAAAAAAATTTTTTTTTCTCGGTGACTCAAAACATCAATTTTAGACTCCCCTGAGTATGAAAAGTGAAACGAAAATCATTTTTGAGAAGAAAAAATTTTTGTATGGGAGGGCCCCTGCTAGAACATTTTTCCCAAGTGCGTCGATTTTGGGTCGCCGACACAAGCTCGGGTCAAAAAAATTTTTTTTTCTCGGTGACTCAAAACATCAATTTTAGACTCCCCTGAGTATGAAAAGTGAAACGAAAATCATTTTTGAGAAGAAAAAATTTTTGTATGGGAGGGCCCCTGCTAGAACATTTTTCCCAAGTGCGTCGATTTTGGGTCGCCGACACAAGCTCGGGTCAAAAAAATTTTTTTTTCTCGGTGACTCAAAACATCAATTTTAGACTCCCCTGAGTATGAAAAGTGAAACGAAAATCATTTTTGAGAAGAAAAAATTTTTGTATGGGAGGGCCCCTGCTAGAACATTTTTCCCAAGTGCGTCGATTTTGGGTCGCCGACACAAGCTCGGGTCAAAAAAATTTTTTTTTCACGGTGACTCAAAACATCAATTTTAGACTCCCCTGAGTATGAAAAGTGAAACGAAAAT
>NW_026453532.1:0-12500 GCF_943734755.1 Anopheles moucheti
CGTACACCGACCATCAGACTCGAAAAAATTTTTTTGCTCAAATCGACCCGGGAATCAATTTTTCGTATTCTACGGCTCATTTGCTACAACTTTGCAAAAATTTGTGAAAACGAACAATTTTGATCCCCTCGACGTACACCGACCATCCGACGAGAAAAATGTCTCAAAAATTTTTTTGCTCAAATCGACCCGGGAATCAATTTTTCGTATTCTACGGCTCATTTGCTACAACTTTGCAAAAATTTGTGAAAACGAACAATTTTGATCCCCTCGACGTACACCGACCATCCGACGAGAAAAATGTCTCAAAAATTTTTTTGCTCAAATCGACCCGGGAATCAATTTTTCGTATTCTACGGCTCATTTGCTACAACTTTGCAAAAATTTGTGAAAACGAACAATTTTGATCCCCTCGACGTACACCGACCATCAGACTCGAAAAAATTTTTTTGCTCAAATCGACCCGGGAATCAATTTTTCGTATTCTACGGCTCATTTGCTACAACTTTGCAAAAATTTGTGAAAACGAACAATTTTGATCCCCTCGACGTACACCGACCATCAGACTCGAAAAAATTTTTTTGCTCAAATCGACCCGGGAATCAATTTTTCGTATTCTACGGCTCATTTGCTACAACTTTGCAAAAATTTGTGAAAATGAACAATTTTGATCCCCTCGACGTACACCGACCATCCGACGAGAAAAATGTCTCAAAAATTTTTTTGCTCAAATCGACCCGGGAATCAATTTTTCGTATTCTACGGCTCATTTGCTACAACTTTGCAAAAATTTGTGAAAACGAACAATTTTGATCCCCTCGACGTACACCGACCATCAGACTCGAAAAAATTTTTTTGCTCAAATCGACCCGGGAATCAATTTTTCGTATTCTACGGCTCATTTGCTACAACTTTGCAAAAATTTGTGAAAACGAACAATTTTGATCCCCTCGACGTACACCGACCATCAGACTCGAAAAAATTTTTTTGCTCAAATCGACCCGGGAATCAATTTTTCGTATTCTACGGCTCATTTGCTACAACTTTGCAAAAATTTGTGAAAACGAACAATTTTGATCCCCTCGACGTACACCGACCATCCGACGAGAAAAATGTCTCAAAAATTTTTTTGCTCAAATCGACCCGGGAATCAATTTTTCGTATTCTACGGCTCATTTGCTACAACTTTGCAAAAATTTGTGAAAACGAACAATTTTGATCCCCTCGACGTACACCGACCATCAGACTCGAAAAAATTTTTTTGCTCAAATCGACCCGGGAATCAATTTTTCGTATTCTACGGCTCATTTGCTACAACTTTGCAAAAATTTGTGAAAACGAACAATTTTGATCCCCTCGACGTACACCGACCATCCGACGAGAAAAATGTCTCAAAAATTTTTTTGCTCAAATCGACCCGGGAATCAATTTTTCGTATTCTACGGCTCATTTGCTACAACTTTGCAAAAATTTGTGAAAACGAACAATTTTGATCCCCTCGACGTACACCGACCATCAGACTCGAAAAAATTTTTTTGCTCAAATCGACCCGGGAATCAATTTTTCGTATTCTACGGCTCATTTGCTACAACTTTGCAAAAATTTGTGAAAACGAACAATTTTGATCCCCTCGACGTACACCGACCATCAGACTCGAAAAAATTTTTTTGCTCAAATCGACCCGGGAATCAATTTTTCGTATTCTACGGCTCATTTGCTACAACTTTGCAAAAATTTGTGAAAACGAACAATTTTGATCCCCTCGACGTACACCGACCATCAGACTCGAAAAAATTTTTTTGCTCAAATCGACCCGGGAATCAATTTTTCGTATTCTACGGCTCATTTGCTACAACTTTGCAAAAATTTGTGAAAACGAACAATTTTGATCCCCTCGACGTACACCGACCATCCGACGAGAAAAATGTCTCAAAAATTTTTTTGCTCAAATCGACCCGGGAATCAATTTTTCGTATTCTACGGCTCATTTGCTACAACTTTGCAAAAATTTGTGAAAACGAACAATTTTGATCCCCTCGACGTACACCGACCATCAGACTCGAAAAAATTTTTTTGCTCAAATCGACCCGGGAATCAATTTTTCGTATTCTACGGCTCATTTGCTACAACTTTGCAAAAATTTGTGAAAACGAACAATTTTGATCCCCTCGACGTACACCGACCATCCGACGAGAAAAATGTCTCAAAAATTTTTTTGCTCAAATCGACCCGGGAATCAATTTTTCGTATTCTACGGCTCATTTGCTACAACTTTGCAAAAATTTGTGAAAACGAACAATTTTGATCCCCTCGACGTACACGACCATCCGACGAGAAAAATGTCTCAAAAATTTTTTTGCTCAAATCGACCCGGGAATCAATTTTTCGTATTCTACGGCTCATTTGCTACAACTTTGCAAAAATTTGTGAAAACGAACAATTTTGATCCCCTCGACGTACACCGACCATCCGACGAGAAAAATGTCTCAAAAATTTTTTTGCTCAAATCGACCCGGGAATCAATTTTTCGTATTCTACGGCTCATTTGCTACAACTTTGCAAAAATTTGTGAAAACGAACAATTTTGATCCCCTCGACGTACACCGACCATCCGACGAGAAAAATGTCTCAAAAATTTTTTTGCTCAAATCGACCCGGGAATCAATTTTTCGTATTCTACGGCTCATTTGCTACAACTTTGCAAAAATTTGTGAAAACGAACAATTTTGATCCCCTCGACGTACACCGACCATCCGACGAGAAAAATGTCTCAAAAATTTTTTTGCTCAAATCGACCCGGGAATCAATTTTTCGTATTCTACGGCTCATTTGCTACAACTTTGCAAAAATTTGTGAAAACGAACAATTTTGATCCCCTCGACGTACACCGACCATCAGACTCGAAAAAATTTTTTTGCTCAAATCGACCCGGGAATCAATTTTTCGTATTCTACGGCTCATTTGCTACAACTTTGCAAAAATTTGTGAAAACGAACAATTTTGATCCCCTCGACGTACACCGACCATCAGACTCGAAAAAATTTTTTTGCTCAAATCGACCCGGGAATCAATTTTTCGTATTCTACGGCTCATTTGCTACAACTTTGCAAAAATTTGTGAAAACGAACAATTTTGATCCCCTCGACGTACACCGACCATCAGACTCGAAAAAATTTTTTTGCTCAAATCGACCCGGGAATCAATTTTTCGTATTCTACGGCTCATTTGCTACAACTTTGCAAAAATTTGTGAAAACGAACAATTTTGATCCCCTCGACGTACACCGACCATAAGACTCGAAAAAATTTTTTTGCTCAAATCGACCCGGGAATCAATTTTTCGTATTCTACGGCTCATTTGCTACAACTTTGCAAAAATTTGTGAAAACGAACAATTTTGATCCCCTCGACGTACACCGACCATCCGACGAGAAAAATGTCTCAAAAATTTTTTTGCTCAAATCGACCCGGGAATCAATTTTTCGTATTCTACGGCTCATTTGCTACAACTTTGCAAAAATTTGTGAAAACGAACAATTTTGATCCCCTCGACGTACACCGACCATCAGACTCGAAAAAATTTTTTTGCTCAAATCGACCCGGGAATCAATTTTTCGTATTCTACGGCTCATTTGCTACAACTTTGCAAAAATTTGTGAAAACGAACAATTTTGATCCCCTCGACGTACACCGACCATCAGACTCGAAAAAATTTTTTTGCTCAAATCGACCCGGGAATCAATTTTTCGTATTCTACGGCTCATTTGCTACAACTTTGCAAAAATTTGTGAAAACGAACAATTTTGATCCCCTCGACGTACACCGACCATCAGACTCGAAAAAATTTTTTTGCTCAAATCGACCCGGGAATCAATTTTTCGTATTCTACGGCTCATTTGCTACAACTTTGCAAAAATTTGTGAAAACGAACAATTTTGATCCCCTCGACGTACACCGACCATCCGACGAGAAAAATGTCTCAAAAATTTTTTTGCTCAAATCGACCCGGGAATCAATTTTTCGTATTCTACGGCTCATTTGCTACAACTTTGCAAAAATTTGTGAAAACGAACAATTTTGATCCCCTCGACGTACACCGACCATCAGACTCGAAAAAATTTTTTTGCTCAAATCGACCCGGGAATCAATTTTTCGTATTCTACGGCTCATTTGCTACAACTTTGCAAAAATTTGTGAAAACGAACAATTTTGATCCCCTCGACGTACACCGACCATCAGACTCGAAAAAATTTTTTTGCTCAAATCGACCCGGGAATCAATTTTTCGTATTCTACGGCTCATTTGCTACAACTTTGCAAAAATTTGTGAAAACGAACAATTTTGATCCCCTCGACGTACACCGACCATCCGACGAGAAAAATGTCTCAAAAATTTTTTTGCTCAAATCGACCCGGGAATCAATTTTTCGTATTCTACGGCTCATTTGCTACAACTTTGCAAAAATTTGTGAAAACGAACAATTTTGATCCCCTCGACGTACACCGACCATCAGACTCGAAAAAATTTTTTTGCTCAAATCGACCCGGGAATCAATTTTTCGTATTCTACGGCTCATTTGCTACAACTTTGCAAAAATTTGTGAAAACGAACAATTTTGATCCCCTCGACGTACACCGACCATCCGACGAGAAAAATGTCTCAAAAATTTTTTTGCTCAAATCGACCCGGGAATCAATTTTTCGTATTCTACGGCTCATTTGCTACAACTTTGCAAAAATTTGTGAAAACGAACAATTTTGATCCCCTCGACGTACACCGACCATCCGACGAGAAAAATGTCTCAAAAATTTTTTTGCTCAAATCGACCCGGGAATCAATTTTTCGTATTCTACGGCTCATTTGCTACAACTTTGCAAAAATTTGTGAAAACGAACAATTTTGATCCCCTCGACGTACACCGACCATCCGACGAGAAAAATGTCTCAAAAATTTTTTTGCTCAAATCGACCCGGGAATCAATTTTTCGTATTCTACGGCTCATTTGCTACAACTTTGCAAAAATTTGTGAAAACGAACAATTTTGATCCCCTCGACGTACACGACCATCCGACGAGAAAAATGTCTCAAAAATTTTTTTGCTCAAATCGACCCGGGAATCAATTTTTCGTATTCTACGGCTCATTTGCTACAACTTTGCAAAAATTTGTGAAAACGAACAATTTTGATCCCCTCGACGTACACGACCATCCGACGAGAAAAATGTCTCAAAAATTTTTTTGCTCAAATCGACCCGGGAATCAATTTTTCGTATTCTACGGCTCATTTGCTACAACTTTGCAAAAATTTGTGAAAACGAACAATTTTGATCCCCTCGACGTACACCGACCTCAGACTCGAAAAAATTTTTTTGCTCAAATCGACCCGGGAATCAATTTTTCGTATTCTACGGCTCATTTGCTACAACTTTGCAAAAATTTGTGAAAACGAACAATTTTGATCCCCTCGACGTACACCGACCATCCGACGAGAAAAATGTCTCAAAAATTTTTTTGCTCAAATCGACCCGGGAATCAATTTTTCGTATTCTACGGCTCATTTGCTACAACTTTGCAAAAATTTGTGAAAACGAACAATTTTGATCCCCTCGACGTACACCGACCATCAGACTCGAAAAAATTTTTTTGCACAAATCGACCCGGGAATCAATTTTTCGTATTCTACGGCTCATTTGCTACAACTTTGCAAAAATTTGTGAAAACGAACAATTTTGATCCCCTCGACGTACACCGACCATCCGACGAGAAAAATGTCTCAAAAATTTTTTTGCTCAAATCGACCCGGGAATCAATTTTTCGTATTCTACGGCTCATTTGCTACAACTTTGCAAAAATTTGTGAAAACGAACAATTTTGATCCCCTCGACGACACCGACCATCCGACGAGAAAAATGTCTCAAAAATTTTTTTGCTCAAATCGACCCGGGAATCAATTTTTCGTATTCTACGGCTCATTTGCTACAACTTTGCAAAAATTTGTGAAAACGAACAATTTTGATCCCCTCGACGTACACCGACCATCAGACTCGAAAAAATTTTTTTGCTCAAATCGACCCGGGAATCAATTTTTCGTATTCTACGGCTCATTTGCTACAACTTTGCAAAAATTTGTGAAAACGAACAATTTTGATCCCCTCGACGTACACCGACCATCAGACTCGAAAAAATTTTTTTGCTCAAATCGACCCGGGAATCAATTTTTCGTATTCTACGGCTCATTTGCTACAACTTTGCAAAAATTTGTGAAAACGAACAATTTTGATCCCCTCGACGTACACCGACCATCCGACGAGAAAAATGTCTCAAAAATTTTTTTGCTCAAATCGACCCGGGAATCAATTTTTCGTATTCTACGGCTCATTTGCTACAACTTTGCAAAAATTTGTGAAAACGAACAATTTTGATCCCCTCGACGTACACGACCATCCGACGAGAAAAATGTCTCAAAAATTTTTTTGCTCAAATCGACCCGGGAATCAATTTTTCGTATTCTACGGCTCATTTGCTACAACTTTGCAAAAATTTGTGAAAACGAACAATTTTGATCCCCTCGACGTACACCGACCATCAGACTCGAAAAAATTTTTTTGCTCAAATCGACCCGGGAATCAATTTTTCGTATTCTACGGCTCATTTGCTACAACTTTGCAAAAATTTGTGAAAACGAACAATTTTGATCCCCTCGACGTACACCGACCATCAGACTCGAAAAAATTTTTTTGCTCAAATCGACCCGGGAATCAATTTTTCGTATTCTACGGCTCATTTGCTACAACTTTGCAAAAATTTGTGAAAACGAACAATTTTGATCCCCTCGACGTACACCGACCATCCGACGAGAAAAATGTCTCAAAAATTTTTTTGCTCAAATCGACCCGGGAATCAATTTTTCGTATTCTACGGCTCATTTGCTACAACTTTGCAAAAATTTGTGAAAACGAACAATTTTGATCCCCTCGACGTACACGACCATCCGACGAGAAAAATGTCTCAAAAATTTTTTTGCTCAAATCGACCCGGGAATCAATTTTTCGTATTCTACGGCTCATTTGCTACAACTTTGCAAAAATTTGTGAAAACGAACAATTTTGATCCCCTCGACGTACACCGACCATCCGACGAGAAAAATGTCTCAAAAATTTTTTTGCTCAAATCGACCCGGGAATCAATTTTTCGTATTCTACGGCTCATTTGCTACAACTTTGCAAAAATTTGTGAAAACGAACAATTTTGATCCCCTCGACGTACACCGACCATCAGACTCGAAAAAATTTTTTTGCTCAAATCGACCCGGGAATCAATTTTTCGTATTCTACAGCTCATTTGCTACAACTTTGCAAAAATTTGTGAAAACGAACAATTTTGATCCCCTCGACGTACACCGACCATCAGACTCGAAAAAATTTTTTTGCTCAAATCGACCCGGGAATCAATTTTTCGTATTCTACGGCTCATTTGCTACAACTTTGCAAAAATTTGTGAAAACGAACAATTTTGATCCCCTCGACGTACACCGACCATCCGACGAGAAAAATGTCTCAAAAATTTTTTTGCTCAAATCGACCCGGGAATCAATTTTTCGTATTCTACGGCTCATTTGCTACAACTTTGCAAAAATTTGTGAAAACGAACAATTTTGATCCCCTCGACGTACACGACCATCCGACGAGAAAAATGTCTCAAAAATTTTTTTGCTCAAATCGACCCGGGAATCAATTTTTCGTATTCTACGGCTCATTTGCTACAACTTTGCAAAAATTTGTGAAAACGAACAATTTTGATCCCCTCGACGTACACCGACCATCCGACGAGAAAAATGTCTCAAAAATTTTTTTTCGCGGTGACTCAAAACATCAATTTTAGACTCCCCTGAGTATGAAAAGTGAAACGAAAATCATTTTTGAGAAGAAAAAATTTTTGTATGGGAGGGCCCCTGCTAGAACATTTTTCCCAAGTGCGTCGATTTTTGGGTCGTCGACACAAGCACGGGTCAAAAAATTTTTTTGCTCAAATCGACCCGGGAATCAATTTTTCGTATTCTACGGCTCATTTGCTACAACTTTGCAAAAATTTGTGAAAACGAACAATTTTGATCCCCTCGACGTACACCGACCATCAGACTCGAAAAAATTTTTTTGCTCAAATCGACCCGGGAATCAATTTTTCGTATTCTACGGCTCATTTGCTACAACTTTGCAAAAATTTGTGAAAACGAACAATTTTGATCCCCTCGACGTACACCGACCATCAGACTCGAAAAAATTTTTTTGCTCAAATCGACCCGGGAATCAATTTTTCGTATTCTACGGCTCATTTGCTACAACTTTGCAAAAATTTGTGAAAACGAACAATTTTGATCCCCTCGACGTACACCGACCATCAGACTCGAAAAAATTTTTTTGCTCAAATCGACCCGGGAATCAATTTTTCGTATTCTACGGCTCATTTGCTACAACTTTGCAAAAATTTGTGAAAACGAACAATTTTGATCCCCTCGACGTACACCGACCATCAGACTCGAAAAAATTTTTTTGCTCAAATCGACCCGGGAATCAATTTTTCGTATTCTACGGCTCATTTGCTACAACTTTGCAAAAATTTGTGAAAACGAACAATTTTGATCCCCTCGACGTACACCGACCATCCGACGAGAAAAATGTCTCAAAAATTTTTTTGCTCAAATCGACCCGGGAATCAATTTTTCGTATTCTACGGCTCATTTGCTACAACTTTGCAAAAATTTGTGAAAACGAACAATTTTGATCCCCTCGACGTACACCGACCATCCGACGAGAAAAATGTCTCAAAAATTTTTTTGCTCAAATCGACCCGGGAATCAATTTTTCGTATTCTACGGCTCATTTGCTACAACTTTGCAAAAATTTGTGAAAACGAACAATTTTGATCCCCTCGACGTACACCGACCATCAGACTCGAAAAAATTTTTTTGCTCAAATCGACCCGGGAATCAATTTTTCGTATTCTACGGCTCATTTGCTACAACTTTGCAAAAATTTGTGAAAACGAACAATTTTGATCCCCTCGACGTACACCGACCATCCGACGAGAAAAATGTCTCAAAAATTTTTTTGCTCAAATCGACCCGGGAATCAATTTTTCGTATTCTACGGCTCATTTGCTACAACTTTGCAAAAATTTGTGAAAACGAACAATTTTGATCCCCTCGACGTACACGACCATCCGACGAGAAAAATGTCTCAAAAATTTTTTTGCTCAAATCGACCCGGGAATCAATTTTTCGTATTCTACGGCTCATTTGCTACAACTTTGCAAAAATTTGTGAAAACGAACAATTTTGATCCCCTCGACGTACACCGACCATCAGACTCGAAAAAATTTTTTTGCTCAAATCGACCCGGGAATCAATTTTTCGTATTCTACGGCTCATTTGCTACAACTTTGCAAAAATTTGTGAAAACGAACAATTTTGATCCCCTCGACGTACACCGACCATCAGACTCGAAAAAATTTTTTTGCTCAAATCGACCCGGGAATCAATTTTTCGTATTCTACGGCTCATTTGCTACAACTTTGCAAAAATTTGTGAAAACGAACAATTTTGATCCCCTCGACGTACACCGACCATCAGACTCGAAAAAATTTTTTTGCTCAAATCGACCCGGGAATCAATTTTTCGTATTCTACGGCTCATTTGCTACAACTTTGCAAAAATTTGTGAAAACGAACAATTTTGATCCCCTCGACGTACACCGACCATCCGACGAGAAAAATGTCTCAAAAATTTTTTTGCTCAAATCGACCCGGGAATCAATTTTTCGTATTCTACGGCTCATTTGCTACAACTTTGCAAAAATTTGTGAAAACGAACAATTTTGATCCCCTCGACGTACACCGACCATCAGACTCGAAAAAATTTTTTTGCTCAAATCGACCCGGGAATCAATTTTTCGTATTCTACGGCTCATTTGCTACAACTTTGCAAAAATTTGTGAAAACGAACAATTTTGATCCCCTCGACGTACACCGACCATCAGACTCGAAAAAATTTTTTTGCTCAAATCGACCCGGGAATCAATTTTTCGTATTCTACGGCTCATTTGCTACAACTTTGCAAAAATTTGTGAAAACGAACAATTTTGATCCCCTCGACGTACACCGACCATCAGACTCGAAAAAATTTTTTTGCTCAAATCGACCCGGGAATCAATTTTTCGTATTCTACGGCTCATTTGCTACAACTTTGCAAAAATTTGTGAAAACGAACAATTTTGATCCCCTCGACGTACACCGACCATCAGACTCGAAAAAATTTTTTTGCTCAAATCGACCCGGGAATCAATTTTTCGTATTCTACGGCTCATTTGCTACAACTTTGCAAAAATTTGTGAAAACGAACAATTTTGATCCCCTCGACGTACACCGACCATCAGACTCGAAAAAATTTTTTTGCTCAAATCGACCCGGGAATCAATTTTTCGTATTCTACGGCTCATTTGCTACAACTTTGCAAAAATTTGTGAAAACGAACAATTTTGATCCCCTCGACGTACACCGACCATCCGACGAGAAAAATGTCTCAAAAATTTTTTTTTCGCGGTGACTCAAAACATCAATTTTAGACTCCCCTGAGTATGAAAAGTGAAACGAAAATCATTTTTGAGAAGAAAAAATTTTTGTATGGGAGGGCCCCTGCTAGAACATTTTTCCCAAGTGCGTCGATTTTTGGGTCGTCGACACAAGCTCGGGTCAAAAAAAATTTTTTTTTCATGGTGACTCAAAACATCAATTTTAGACTCCCCTGAGTATGAAAAGTGAAACGAAAATCATTTTTGAGAAGAAAAAAATTTGTATGGGAGGGCCCCTGCTAGAACATTTTTCCCAAGTGCGTCGATTTTGGGTCGCCGACACAAGCTCGGGTCAAAAAAATTTTTTTTTCACGGTGACTCAAAACATCAATTTTAGACTCCCCTGAGTATGAAAAGTGAAACGAAAATCATTTTTGAGAAGAAAAAAATTTGTATGGGAGGGCCCCTGCTAGAACATTTTTCCCAAGTAAATTCGATTTTACCCGGTGAGTCAAAAAATTTTGAAAAAAATATTTTGCCAAAATCGTGTTCATTGCCTATTATAAGGGACCAGGTCAGCTCACACGCATTTTTGGAGACCATATGGAAAGTGCGTCTGGGATTGCGGAAATTAAGTTTAGAGTGTTAAATGATGGTTTCGCAATCCCGAAAGGCTCAAAATCCACCCTAAGGTCCCCTGGGTGAAATGTGGTTTCCAAGGTGTGAGCGCTATCGGTGATAGAGTTGGAATGTGATTTCCAGAGCGCAGGGCGACTGGGCTTAGAGCGAAAATCATAGACAAGGGTAAGTATTGGACTGAACGACTCGAAGCAAACGAAAATCATAGACAAGGGTAATGGACTGAACGACTCGAAGCAAACGAAAACCACACACAAGAGTAATGGACTGAACGAATCGAAGCAAACGAAAACCACACACAAGAGTAATGGACTGAACGAATCGAAGCAAACGAAAATCACATACAAGAGTAATGGACTGAACGAATCGAAGCAAACGAAAAACCACAGACAAGAGTAATGGAGTGAACGAATCGAAGCAAACGAAAACCAAAGACAAGAGTAATAGAGTGAACGAATCGAAGCACACGAAAACCATGAACACAGGGATAACTGAGAACGAACCTACCTATCAGAGCATGTGAAAGCATGGACAAGAGTACTGAAAATCGGACCAAACCTCTAGAAGCACACGAAAATCATGGACAAGAGTACTCAAAAACACGGACCAAACCTATGGAAGCACACGAAAACCATGAACACAGGGATAACTGAGAACGAACCTACCTATCAGAGCATGTGAAAGCATGGACAAGAGTACTGAAAATCGGACCAAACCTCTAGAAGCACACGAAAATCATGGACAAGAGTACTCAAAAACACGGACCAAACCTATGGAAGCACACGAAAACCATGAACACAGGGATAACTGAGAACGAACCTACCTATCAGAGCATGTGAAAGCATGGACAAGAGTACTGAAAATCGGACCAAACCTCTAGAAGCACACGAAAATCATGGACAAGAGTACTCAAAAACACGGACCAAACCTATCGAAGCACACGAAAACCATGAACACAGGGATAACTGAGAACGAACCTACCTATCAGAGCATGTGAAAGTCATGGACAAGAGTACTGAAAATCGGACCAAACCTCTAGAAGCACACGAAAATCATGGACAAGAGTACTCAAAAACACGGACCAAACCTATCGAAGCTCACGAAAACCATGAACACAGGGATAACTGAAAACGAACCGAACCTCTCGTAGCAAACGAAAAACATGGACAAAATTATTCGAAACGAACCGAAGCTCGATGCGAAAAACATGGAAAAGCAAGCCCGTAAGTCGCACTATCAAGCCCATAAGTCGCACTATCAAGCCCATAAGTCGCACTATCAAGCCCGTTAGTCGCACT
>NW_026453532.1:35000-37500 GCF_943734755.1 Anopheles moucheti
TCCCCTGAGTATGAAAAGTGAAACGAAAATCATTTTTGAGAAGAAAAAAATTTGTATGGGAGGGCCCCTGCTAGAACATTTTTCCCAAGTAAATTCGATTTTACCCGGTGAGTCAAAAAATTTTGATAAAAATATTTTTCCAAAATCGTGTTCATTGCCTATTATAAGGGACCAGGTCAGCTCACACGCATTTTTGGAGACCATATGGAAAGTGCGTCTGGGATTGCGGAAATTAAGTTTAGAGTGTTAAATGATGGTTTCGCAATCCCGAAAGGCTCAAAATCCACCCTAAGGTTCCCCGGGTGAAATGTGGTTTCCAAGGTGTGAGCGCTATCGGTGATAGAGTTGGAATGTGATTTCCAGAGCGCAGGGCGACTGGGCTAGAGCGAAAATCATAGACAAGGGTAAGTATTGGACTGAACAAATCGAAGCAAACGAAAATCATAGACAAGGGTAATGGACTGAACGACTCGAAGCAAACGAAAACCACACACAAGAGTAATGGACTGAACAAATCGAAGCAAACGAAAACCACAGACAAGAGTAATTGAGAGAACGAATCGAAGCAAACGAAAACCACAGACAAGAGTAATGGAGTGAACGAATCGAAGCAAACGAAAACCACAGACAAGAGTAATAGAGTGAACGAATCGAAGCAAACGAAAACCATGAACACAGGGATAACTGAGAACGAACCTACCTATCAGAGCATGTGAAAGCATGGACAAGAGTACTGAAAATCGGACCAAACCTCTAGAAGCACACGAAAATCATGGACAAGAGTACTCAAAAACACGGACCAAACCTATGGAAGCACACGAAAACCATGAACACAGGGATAACTGAGAACGAACCTACCTATCAGAGCATGTGAAAGCATGGACAAGAGTACTGAAAATCGGACCAAACCTCTAGAAGCACACGAAAATCATGGACAAGAGTACTCAAAAACACGGACCAAACCTATGGAAGCACACGAAAACCATGAACACAGGGATAACTGAGAACGAACCTACCTATCAGAGCATGTGAAAGCATGGACAAGAGTACTGAAAATCGGACCAAACCTCAAGAAGCACACGAAAATCATGGACAAGAGTACTCAAAAACACGGACCAAACCTCTCGAAGCACACGAAAACCATAAACACAGGGATAACTGAGAACGAACCTACCTATCAGAGCATGTGAAAGCATGGACAAGAGTACTGAAAATCGGACCAAACCTCTAGAAGCACACGAAAATCATGGACAAGAGTACTCAAAAACACGGACCAAACCTCTCGAAGCACACGAAAACCATAAACACAGGGATAACTGAGAACGAACCTACCTATCAGAGCATGTGAAAGCATGGACAAGAGTACTGAAAATCGGACCAAACCTCAAGAAGCACACGAAAATCATGGACAAGAGTACTCAAAAACACGGACCAAACCTATCGAAGCTCACGAAAACCATGAACACAGGGATAACTGAGAACGAACCTACCTATCAGGGCATGTGAAAGTCATGGACAAGAGTACTGAAAATCGGACCAAACCTCTAGAAGCACACGAGAATCATGGACAAGAGTACTCAAAAACACGGACCACACCTCTCGAAGCACACGAAAACCATGAACACAGGGATAACTGAAAACGAACCGAACCTCTCGTAGCAAACGAAAAACATGGACAAAATTATTCGAAACGAACCGAAGCTCGATGCGAAAAACATGGAAAAGCAAGCCCGTAAGTCGCACTATCAAGCCCATAAGTCGCACTATCAAGCCCATAAGTCGCACTATCAAGCCCGTTAGTCGCACTATCAAGCCCATAGGTCGCACTATCAAGCCCGTTGGTCGCACTATCAAAGCCCGTTAGTCGCACTATCAGGCCCTTAAATCGCACTATCAGGCCCGTAAGTCGCACCAAAAAGCCCGTAAATTGCCCTATCAAGCCCGTTAGTCGCACTATCAGGCCCATAAGTCGCACCAACAAGCCCGTAAATTACCCTATCAAGCCCATAAGTCGCACCAAAAAGCCCGTAAATTGCCCTATCAAGCCCATAAGTCGCACCAAAAAGCCCGTAATTCGCACCAAAAAGCCCGTAAATTGCCCTATCAAGCCCGTTAGTCGCACTATCAGGCCCGTAAGTCGCACCATCAAGCCCGTAAATTGCCCGATAAAGCCCGTAAATTGCCCGATCAAGAGCCAGCGCTGCATTGTCGGTTAATCCCGTCGATCGCGCCGGCTATTTCTCAGAAGGTTGTACGGACACCATACCCGGTGGCAAGTACCGCGAAGTTTATAACGCAACAGAACGTTCGCCAGTCGGACACAAGAATTGGAAAAGCTCGTTGTAGTGTACAGGAATCGAACCGAACCTCCTAGCGAGAATAGGGTCCCGTGAGCAATCGCGCGGACCTATGTGAAATGGTTTAGAGTGTGATGTGATGTGATACACGGTGGAAGCGGTGCATGGTGACATGCATCACTCAGAGAGATATGGAACCGGTG
>NW_026453532.1:40000-45000 GCF_943734755.1 Anopheles moucheti
TGGCTTTGCTGTCCGCTGCTGGCGTCCCTCCTAGAGGGGGAGTAAACCCAGCTTAAAGTGCGGATTGCTGGCCATGTCTTCTAGTCGACTCCTGCGTTCGAGGTCGGGATCAACCGACACCAGACCTCCGGTGGGTACGAAACCGTTGGTCATGCTGACCAAGCTGGCGGAAGGGCAGACCACAGCCACGAGTGGTGCTGCTCGTGCAAGTAGTTCCGGCACGGTCCCAGCAGCAGCGATGGAGCGGCTGATTGAGCGATTGGAGGACCAATTGGCCCTCCTTAGAGTCCAGCTAGCGGAGCAAGCGGAGCAGTTCCGCAAGGATTTAGCGGCGCTGCAGGAGAGCCATCGGCAGGAGGTGCTCTATTTGCGGGAGGAGAACCGCAAGGAGCGGGAGATGGTCTCTGGGCTACTGGCGCAGTTAGTAACTGCCCAGTCGCAGCAACAACAGCAGCAGCAGCAGCAGCAGCAGCAACAGCTGCCACAACTACGAGCGGGTGCGGCGACGGCTACGGTGGTGCCGTCTCCGGACCAGGAAGGCGGCTCCTGGGCCGAGGTGGTGCGCCGTAAGCCGCCACGCCAACAGTCGGCTCAGCAGCAACAGCAGCAGTGGCCGCAGCAACGTCCGCAGCAACAGCAGCATCGTCCGCAGCAGACGAACGGACAGCGCGTGGCTGGACAGAACCAGCAACAGTGGCAGTTGAAGGGCCAGCTGTTGCACAAGCAGAGCCAGCAGCAGCCACGTAATATGCCAGCAGTGGCAAAGAAGTCACGCAAGCGGCCTGACTCAATAGAGGTGACGCCAGCGGAGGGTGTCAGCTACCTGGATATGTACAAGGTCATCCGTACAAGCGCCCAGCTCGACGGCCTACAGGACAAAATTGGCGTCGGAAAGCGGACGCCGAAGGACACTTTGCGGCTTCCGCTCAGCCGGGACGTCGATAGCGCGGAACTATGCCAACGCATCCGCGTGGCCATCGGGGACAAGGGAGCGGCGATCGTCCGCACTGAGATGGCCCAGGTCCTGGTCACTAACATAGACTCCCTGGCGAATGAGGACCAGCTGCGTCAGGCAATGCTGACGGCGCTGGGGAAGGAGCACGTTGAGGCCGCCATCGATATGTGGGCGCGACGGGATGGCACGAACCGTGCCCGCGTCACCATGCCACGGTCGGACGCGGAGCATCTGGCCGGGAAGCGCCTGCTCCTAGGTTACACCTCGTGCTGGGTGTGGGAGGTCCCGAAAGCGTCGCTGGCGGAGAAGCGGTGCTTCCGGTGCCTGGAGCGTGGCCACTTCGCCGGGCAGTGCTCGGGCGAGGACCGCAGCAAGATATGCATCCGGTGTGGCGCGGAAGGCCACAAGGCGGTTACTTGTATCGGCCAAGTCCGATGTCTAAAGTGTGGCGGCCCGCACCCGATTGCCTCCGCCCTGTGCAAAAATACGGCCCGACGATGATTGAGGTGCTCCAGATCAACATCGGCAAGAGCAGGAGCGCCCAAGATCTTGCGCTCCAGCGTATGAGGGAGGAAGGAGCAGACGTTATGCTCGTGACGGAGCTATACGCAGTGCCGGCCAACAACGGCAATTGGGCGTCTGATGAGCAACTCAAGGCCGCGATTGTCACCAGCGGCCAACGGTTCCCCATCCAGCGGGTGAGGAGTGTACAGCATCCAGGCATAGTGGCAGCAGATGTAGCAGGTATAGTCTTTATCTGCTGCTACATTCCGCCATCTGTCGGGCTCCCGGACTTCGAGCGGCAGATGGACCGGCTGGAGGTTCTGGCGAGAGGTCACCCCCACGTCGTCCTGGCCGGTGACTTCAACGCGTGGCACGGGGCCTGGGGGAGCGAGCGTGCCAACCTTAAGGGTGAGGCGCTCCTCCAGACGGCAACGAGCATCGGGTTGGAGGTGCTCAACCGCGGAACGGAGCCGACTTTCCTGGGAAACGGTGTGGCCCGGCCCAGCAGGGTGGACGTCGCCTTCGCGAGTCCATCGCTCTGCCGACCGGATGGAGTAGCGGAGGTCATCAGCTCCTGGAGGACGCTAGACCGCTACTCTTATAGCGACCACCGCTATATCCGGTTTGCGGTCGGGCAACAGCCTCGTGCTGGCCAGCGGCCCGGACGGGGCATCCAGCGGCTGGAAGGCGTCGGAGTACGGGAGGCGGGTGTTCGCTGGCGAACTCGCCAGTTTTGCCCCCGTACTTTCGAAATGGCACTCGAGGCGACCCGTTTTGCCGATCGGGTGACCGATGCGGCAAGCCTGGGGATGGTGCTCGCAGAGGCCTGCGATGCCACCATGGCAAGGATCGGCCACTCTCAGCAGAGAAAGAGCGCGAATGTGTACTGGTGGACTCCGGCCATTGAGGAGCTGACCGAGCGCTGCCGGTTGGCCCGGGAAAGGCAGAGCACGGCCTTGGACGAGACATCTGTCGAGTTGGCATCGCAGGAGCACCAGGAGGCGCGTGCTGCCTTAAGGACGGCAATTAAGGCCAGCAAGCAGCGCCAGTTCGATGAGTGGCTGCAGGCCCTAGCCGCGGACGAGACGGGACAGTGGTTCCGGCAGGTCCTTCTGCGGTTTCGGGGCAGCTGGACGGCGCGTGAACGCGATCCAGCGGTGTTGCAGCGGATCGTCGAGGAGCTGTTTCCGGAGCATCCCCCGGTCGAGTGGCCGGACGTCGCGCCTTCGGAAGGGGACACTCCGGTCCGTCCGATCAGCTGCGCGGAGCTCCAGGCGATAGCGAGCGAGCTGCATCCGCGGAAAGCGCCTGGCCTGGATGGAGTGCCAAATGCTGCGGTGACGGTTGCCATCCGCAAGCATCCAGAGTCCTTCGTCGGGGTCTTCCAGAGCTGCCTGGACACGGGCGTCATTCCACGCGAGTGGAAGAGGCAAAAGCTGGTGCTGTTGCCTAAACCAGGTAAGCCACCGGGCGAAGCGTCGTCTTGTCGCCCGATCTGCCTGATAGACAACCCAGCGAAGGTGTTCGAGCGGACGGCACTCGACAGGCTTAATGAGCACCTCGAGGATCCGGAGTCGCCTCAGCTAGCGGAGAACCAGTTCGGATTCCGGAGACAGCGAAGCACCCTGCAGGCGATCCAGCTGGTGGTGGAGGCAGGCGAGCGCGCGATGTCCTTCGGCAGGACGAACCAGCGGGACAGGCGCTGCCTGCTGGTCGTGGCGTTGGATGTTAAGAACGCCTTCAACACTGCCAGCTGGCAGGCGATAGCGATGGCCCTGCGCGAGAAAGGGGTCCCAGCGCAGCTGCAACTCCTTCTCCGCGACTACTTTACCGACAGGGAGCTGGTGTACGACACCCATGACGGCCCGGTGTCACGTCGGGTAATGGCAGGCGTTCCACAGGGGTCAATCCTTGGCCCGACTCTGTGGAACGTCATGTACGACGGCGTTCTGCGAATCCAGCTCCCTGAAGGGGCCACCATCGTCGGTTTTGCTGACGACATCGCCATCCTGGCCGAGGGCCGCACACCGGAGGAGTCGGCGACGGTTGCCGAGACAGCGATTGAGGCGGTGATGGGGTGGCTTGAGGCACGTCATCTCAGTCTCGCCCCCCACAAGACCGAGGCGGTACTCATTTCGAGTCTGAGACGAGGACGACTGGAGGTTCCGGTACGCGTCGGTGAAGTGACCTGCACCACTGGGAGATCGATGCGCTATCTGGGGGTCCAGCTTCATGAGAAGCTATCGTGGAAACCGCACGTGGAAGCGGCCGCGGACAAGGCCCTCCGTGCGGTGGCGGTTGTCACCTCGGTGATGCGAAACCACAGCGGCCCGCAGGTGGCCAAGCGGCGATTGCTGGCAGGAGTTGCGGAGTCTGTCATTCGGTACGCCTCGCCCATCTGGGCTAAGGCGACCGATATGCAGTGGTGCCGCAGACGACTGGCCCAGGTGCAGAAGCCGCTGGCACGCGGGGTGTCGAGCTCGTTTCGCTCGGTGTCCTATGAGGTGTCGGTGGTGATGGCCGGTCTTGTACCCTACCGTCTAATTATCCAAGAGGACGCAAGGTGCCACAGCAGGCTGTCGGCTGAACCTGGCATCAGCAGGAAGGAGGCTCGAGCAATGGAGCGAGCGGCCACGATGATAGAGTGGCAGAACGCGTGGGACCGTGCGGCGGCAACACCATCGGCCAGCCGCTATCAGACGTGGGCACACAGCCTGATTCCCGACCTGCACCGGTGGACGGGACGTAAGCACGGGAAGGTGGACTTCCACCTTTCGCAGGTGCTCTCCGGACACGGATTCTTCCGGGAGTACCTGCACGTCTGCGGCTTCGCTTCGTCTCCGGAGTGTCCACGGTGCGTAGGGTCGGTGGAGTCGGTGGCCCACGTCTTGTTCGAGTGCCCCGTGTTCGAGGAGATCCGACGTGAGCTGTTGGGCTGGGGGACATCCGAATCGGTCCAGCTCAGCAACATGGCCGAGAAGCTGCTGGAGAGTGCGGAGTGGTGGGACCGCATTCAAAGGGCAGCGAAAAACATCACCACCGTGCTGCAACAGCTGTGGCGCGATGAGGAGGCCCTCGCCAGCGGTCGAGCGGAAGCGGCTTTCGCCGAGGACGAGGAAGTGGTCCTCGAAAGTGTGGCCGCACTCTTCGGCGAGGAAGTGGAAGACGTCTTCGTAGAAGACATCACGAGACGGGTAAATGAAACGCGAGCAGCGCGTCAACGGTCTGCCCGCAACAGACGGCTTCGCGGCAGGGCGGAGGATCGGGCGCGTGTGCGACTGGCTGCGGACGTCGCAGCAGCACTGGCCGCTCGGGATGACGAGGTACTGCGGGCGGCAGTAGAGGCGGAGCGAGCAGGCCTAGCTCCTCCTCCAATTCCCCGAAGAAGTAGGGGAGAACCACCTTCCCCTGAGACGATCAGAGTTCGCCATGAGAGGCGACTGTTTATGCAGCGAATGTGGAGAGCGCGGGTCCAACGGGAGGGCCCTTCGACAACGCGCCGTCGTCGGACCGCGCCTACGGAGGCGGATCTAATCCGGTC
>NW_026453532.1:52500-57500 GCF_943734755.1 Anopheles moucheti
AAATTTTTTTTTTCACGGTGACTCAAAACATCAATTTTAGACTCCCCTGAGTATGAAAAGTGAAACGAAAATCATTTTTGAGAAGAAAAAATTTTTGTATGGGAGGGCCCCTGCTAGAACATATTTCCCAAGTGCGTCGATTTTGGGTCGCCGACACAAGCTCGGGTCAAAAAAATTTTTTTTTCACGGTGACTCAAAACATCAATTTTAGACTCCCCTGAGTATGAAAAGTGAAACGAAAATCATTTTTGAGAAGAAAAAATTTTTGTATGGGAGGGCCCCTGCTAGAACATTTTTCCCAAGTGCGTCGATTTTGGGTCGCCGACACAAGCTCGGGTCAAAAAAATTTTTTTTTCTCGGTGACTCAAAACATCAATTTTAGACTCCCCTGAGTATGAAAAGTGAAACGAAAATCATTTTTGAGAAGAAAAAATTTTTGTATGGGAGGGCCCCTGCTAGAACATTTTTCCCAAGTGCGTCGATTTTGGGTCGCCGACACAAGCTCGGGTCAAAAAAATTTTTTTTTCTCGGTGACTCAAAACATCAATTTTAGACTCCCCTGAGTATGAAAAGTGAAACGAAAATCATTTTTGAGAAGAAAAAATTTTTGTATGGGAGGGCCCCTGCTAGAACATATTTCCCAAGTGCGTCGATTTTGGGTCGCCGACACAAGCTCGGGTCAAAAAAATTTTTTTTTCACGGTGACTCAAAACATCAATTTTAGACTCCCCTGAGTATGAAAAGTGAAACGAAAATCATTTTTGAGAAGAAAAAATTTTTGTATGGGAGGGCCCCTGCTAGAACATTTTTCCCAAGTGCGTCGATTTTTGGGTCGCCGACACAAGCTCGGGTCAAAAAAATTTTTTTTTCTCGGTGACTCAAAACATCAATTTTAGACTCCCCTGAGTATGAAAAGTGAAACGAAAATCATTTTTGAGAAGAAAAAATTTTTGTATGGGAGGGCCCCTGCTAGAACATTTTTCCCAAGTGCGTCGATTTTGGGTCGCCGACACAAGCTCGGGTCAAAAATTTTTTTTTTTCACGGTGACTCAAAACATCAATTTTAGACTCCCCTGAGTATGAAAAGTGAAACGAAAATCATTTTTGAGAAGAAAAAAAATTTGTATGGGAGGGCCCCTGCTAGAACATATTTCCCAAGTGCGTCGATTTTTGGGTCGCCGACACAAGCTCGGGTCAAAAAAATTTTTTTTTCTCGGTGACTCAAAACATCAATTTTAGACTCCCCTGAGTATGAAAAGTGAAACGAAAATCATTTTTGAGAAGAAAAAATTTTTGTATGGGAGGGCCCCTGCTAGAACATATTTCCCAAGTGCGTCGATTTTGGGTCGCCGACACAAGCTCGGGTCAAAAAATTTTTTTTTTCACGGTGACTCAAAACATCAATTTTAGACTCCCCTGAGTATGAAAAGTGAAACGAAAATCATTTTTGAGAAGAAAAAATTTTTGTATGGGAGGGCCCCTGCTAGAACATATTTCCCAAGTGCGTCGATTTTGGGTCGCCGACACAAGCTCGGGTCAAAAAAATTTTTTTTTCACGGTGACTCAAAACATCAATTTTAGACTCCCCTGAGTATGAAAAGTGAAACGAAAATCATTTTTGAGAAGAAAAAATTTTTGTATGGGAGGGCCCCTGCTAGAACATTTTTCCCAAGTGCGTCGATTTTGGGTCGCCGACACAAGCTCGGGTCAAAAAAATTTTTTTTTCTCGGTGACTCAAAACATCAATTTTAGACTCCCCTGAGTATGAAAAGTGAAACGAAAATCATTTTTGAGAAGAAAAAATTTTTGTATGGGAGGGCCCCTGCTAGAACATTTTTCCCAAGTGCGTCGATTTTGGGTCGCCGACACAAGCTCGGGTCAAAAAATTTTTTTTTTCACGGTAACTCAAAACATCAATTTTAGACTCCCCTGAGTATGAAAAGTGAAACGAAAATCATTTTTGAGAAGAAAAAATTTTTGTATGGGAGGGCCCCTGCTAGAACATTTTTCCCAAGTGCGTCGATTTTGGGTCGCCGACACAAGCTCGGGTCAAAAAATTTTTTTTTTCACGGTGACTCAAAACATCAATTTTAGACTCCCCTGAGTATGAAAAGTGAAACGAAAATCATTTTTGAGAAGAAAAAAAATTTGTATGGGAGGGCCCCTGCTAGAACATATTTCCCAAGTGCGTCGATTTTTGGGTCGCCGACACAAGCTCGGGTCAAAAAAATTTTTTTTTCTCGGTGACTCAAAACATCAATTTTAGACTCCCCTGAGTATGAAAAGTGAAACGAAAATCATTTTTGAGAAGAAAAAATTTTTGTATGGGAGGGCCCCTGCTAGAACATTTTTCCCAAGTGCGTCGATTTTGGGTCGCCGACACAAGCTCGGGTCAAAAAATTTTTTTTTTCACGGTGACTCAAAACATCAATTTTAGACTCCCCTGAGTATGAAAAGTGAAACGAAAATCATTTTTGAGAAGAAAAAAAATTTGTATGGGAGGGCCCCTGCTAGAACATATTTCCCAAGTGCGTCGATTTTTGGGTCGCCGACACAAGCTCGGGTCAAAAAAATTTTTTTTTCTCGGTGACTCAAAACATCAATTTTAGACTCCCCTGAGTATGAAAAGTGAAACGAAAATCATTTTTGAGAAGAAAAAATTTTTGTATGGGAGGGCCCCTGCTAGAACATTTTTCCCAAGTGCGTCGATTTTGGGTCGCCGACACAAGCTCGGGTCAAAAAAATTTTTTTTTCACGGTGACTCAAAACATCAATTTTAGACTCCCCTGAGTATGAAAAGTGAAACGAAAATCATTTTTGAGAAGAAAAAATTTTTGTATGGGAGGGCCCCTGCTAGAACATTTTTCCCAAGTGCGTCGATTTTGGGTCGCCGACACAAGCTCGGGTCAAAAAATTTTTTTTTTCACGGTGACTCAAAACATCAATTTTAGACTCCCCTGAGTATGAAAAGTGAAACGAAAATCATTTTTGAGAAGAAAAAATTTTTGTATGGGAGGGCCCCTGCTAGAACATTTTTCCCAAGTGCGTCGATTTTGGGTCGCCGACACAAGCTCGGGTCAAAAAATTTTTTTTTTCACGGTGACTCAAAACATCAATTTTAGACTCCCCTGAGTATGAAAAGTGAAACGAAAATCATTTTTGAGAAGAAAAAAAATTTGTATGGGAGGGCCCCTGCTAGAACATATTTCCCAAGTGCGTCGATTTTTGGGTCGCCGACACAAGCTCGGGTCAAAAAAATTTTTTTTTCTCGGTGACTCAAAACATCAATTTTAGACTCCCCTGAGTATGAAAAGTGAAACGAAAATCATTTTTGAGAAGAAAAAATTTTTGTATGGGAGGGCCCCTGCTAGAACATTTTTCCCAAGTGCGTCGATTTTGGGTCGCCGACACAAGCTCGGGTCAAAAATTTTTTTTTTTCACGGTGACTCAAAACATCAATTTTAGACTCCCCTGAGTATGAAAAGTGAAACGAAAATCATTTTTGAGAAGAAAAAAATTTGTATGGGAGGGCCCCTGCTAGAACATTTTTCCCAAGTAAATTCGATTTTACCCGGTGAGTCAAAAAATTTTGAAAAAAATATTTTGCCAAAATCGTGTTCATTGCCTATTATAAGGGACCAGGTCAGCTCACACGCATTTTTGGAGACCATATGGAAAGTGCGTCTGGGATTGCGGAAATTAAGTTTAGAGTGTTAAATGATGGTTTCGCAATCCCGAAAGGCTCAAAATCCACCCTAAGGTCCCCTGGGTGAAATGTGGTTTCCAAGGTGTGAGCGCTATCGGTGATAGAGTTGGAATGTGATTTCCAGAGCGCAGGGCGACTGGGCTTAGAGCGAAAATCATAGACAAGGGTAAGTATTGGACTGAACGACTCGAAGCAAACGAAAATCATAGACAAGGGTAATGGACTGAACGACTCGAAGCAAACGAAAACCACACACAAGAGTAATGGACTGAACGAATCGAAGCAAACGAAAATCACATACAAGAGTAATGGACTGAACGAATCGAAGCAAACGAAAAACCACAGACAAGAGTAATGGAGTGAACGAATCGAAGCAAACGAAAACCAAAGACAAGAGTAATAGAGTGAACGAATCGAAGCAAACGAAAACCATGAACACAGGGATAACTGAGAACGAACCTACCTATCAGAGCATGTGAAAGCATGGACAAGAGTACTGAAAATCGGACCAAACCTCTAGAAGCACACGAAAATCATGGACAAGAGTACTCAAAAACACGGACCAAACCTATGGAAGCACACGAAAACCATGAACACAGGGATAACTGAGAACGAACCTACCTATCAGAGCATGTGAAAGCATGGACAAGAGTACTGAAAATCGGACCAAACCTCTAGAAGCACACGAAAATCATGGACAAGAGTACTCAAAAACACGGACCAAACCTATGGAAGCACACGAAAACCATGAACACAGGGATAACTGAGAACGAACCTACCTATCAGAGCATGTGAAAGCATGGACAAGAGTACTGAAAATCGGACCAAACCTCTAGAAGCACACGAAAATCATGGACAAGAGTACTCAAAAACACGGACCAAACCTATGGAAGCACACGAAAACCATGAACACAGGGATAACTGAGAACGAACCTACCTATCAGAGCATGTGAAAGCATGGACAAGAGTACTGAAAATCGGACCAAACCTCTAGAAGCACACGAAAATCATGGACAAGAGTACTCAAAAACACGGACCAAACCTATCGAAGCACACGAAAACCATGAACACAGGGATAACTGAGAACGAACCTACCTATCAGAGCATGTGAAAGCATGGACAAGAGTACTGAAAATCGGACCAAACCTCTAGAAGCACACGAAAATCATGGACAAGAGTACTCAAAAACACGGACCAAACCTATCGAAGCACACGAAAACCATGAACACAGGGATAACTGAAAACGAACCGAACCTCTCGTAGCAAACGAAAAACATGGACAAAATTATTCGAA
>NW_026453532.1:67500-70000 GCF_943734755.1 Anopheles moucheti
GTGCGTCGATTTTGGGTCGCCGACACAAGCTCGGGTCAAAAAAATTTTTTTTTCACCGTGACTCAAAACATCAATTTTAGACTCCCCTGAGTATGAAAAGTGAAACGAAAATCATTTTTGAGAAGAAAAAATTTTTGTATGGGAGGGCCCCTGCTAGAACATATTTCCCAAGTGCGTCGATTTTGGGTCGCCGACACAAGCTCGGGTCAAAAAAATTTTTTTTTCTCGGTGACTCAAAACATCAATTTTAGACTCCCCTGAGTATGAAAAGTGAAACGAAAATCATTTTTGAGAAGAAAAAATTTTTGTATGGGAGGGCCCCTGCTAGAACATTTTTCCCAAGTGCGTCGATTTTGGGTCGCCGACACAAGCTCGGGTCAAAAAAATTTTTTTTTCTCGGTGACTCAAAACATCAATTTTAGACTCCCCTGAGTATGAAAAGTGAAACGAAAATCATTTTTGAGAAGAAAAAATTTTTGTATGGGAGGGCCCCTGCTAGAACATTTTTCCCAAGTGCGTCGATTTTGGGTCGCCGACACAAGCTCGGGTCAAAAAAATTTTTTTTTCTCGGTGACTCAAAACATCAATTTTAGACTTCCCTGAGTATGAAAAGTGAAACGAAAATCATTTTTGAGAAGAAAAAATTTTTGTATGGGAGGGCCCCTGCTAGAACATTTTTCCCAAGTGCGTCGATTTTGGGTCGCCGACACAAGCTCGGGTCAAAAAAATTTTTTTTTCTCGGTGACTCAAAACATCAATTTTAGACTCCCCTGAGTATGAAAAGTGAAACGAAAATCATTTTTGAGAAGAAAAAATTTTTGTATGGGAGGGCCCCTGCTAGAACATTTTTCCCAAGTGCGTCGATTTTGGGTCGCCGACACAAGCTCGGGTCAAAAAAATTTTTTTTTCTCGGTGACTCAAAACATCAATTTTAGACTCCCCTGAGTATGAAAAGTGAAACGAAAATCATTTTTGAGAAGAAAAAATTTTTGTATGGGAGGGCCCCTGCTAGAACATATTTCCCAAGTGCGTCGATTTTGGGTCGCCGACACAAGCTCGGGTGAAAAAAATTTTTTTTTCTCGGTGACTCAAAACATCAATTTTAGACTCCCCTGAGTATGAAAAGTGAAACGAAAATCATTTTTGAGAAGAAAAAATTTTTGTATGGGAGGGCCCCTGCTAGAACATTTTTCCCAAGTGCGTCGATTTTGGGTCGCCGACACAAGCTCGGGTCAAAAAAATTTTTTTTTCTCGGTGACTCAAAACATCAATTTTAGACTCCCCTGAGTATGAAAAGTGAAACGAAAATCATTTTTGAGAAGAAAAAATTTTTGTATGGGAGGGCCCCTGCTAGAACATATTTCCCAAGTGCGTCGATTTTGGGTCGCCGACACAAGCTCGGGTGAAAAAAATTTTTTTTTCTCGGTGACTCAAAACATCAATTTTAGACTCCCCTGAGTATGAAAAGTGAAACGAAAATCATTTTTGAGAAGAAAAAATTTTTGTATGGGAGGGCCCCTGCTAGAACATATTTCCCAAGTGCGTCGATTTTGGGTCGCCGACACAAGCTCGGGTCAAAAAAATTTTTTTTTCACGGTGACTCAAAACATCAATTTTAGACTCCCCTGAGTATGAAAAGTGAAACGAAAATCATTTTTGAGAAGAAAAAAATTTTGTATGGGAGGGCCCCTGCTAGAACATTTTTCCCAAGTGCGTCGATTTTGGGTCGCCGACACAAGCTCGGGTCAAAAAAATTTTTTTTTCACGGTGACTCAAAACATCAATTTTAGACTCCCCTGAGTATGAAAAGTGAAACGAAAATCATTTTTGAGAAGAAAAAATTTTTGTATGGGAGGGCCCCTGCTAGAACATATTTCCCAAGTGCGTCGATTTTGGGTCGCCGACACAAGCTCGGGTCAAAAAAATTTTTTTTTCACGGTGACTCAAAACATCAATTTTAGACTCCCCTGAGTATGAAAAGTGAAACGAAAATCATTTTTGAGAAGAAAAAATTTTTGTATGGGAGGGCCCCTGCTAGAACATTTTTACCAAGTGCGACCATTTTACCCGGTGAGTCAAAAAAAAATTTTTGTATGGGAGGGCCCCTGCTAGAACATTTTTCCCAAGTGCGTCGATTTTGGGTCGCCGACACAAGCTCGGGTCAAAAAAATTTTTTTTTCACGGTGACTCAAAACATCAATTTTAGACTCCCCTGAGTATGAAAAGTGAAACGAAAATCATTTTTGAGAAGAAAAAATTTTTGTATGGGAGGGCCCCTGCTAGAACATTTTTACCAAGTGCGACCATTTTACCCGGTGAGTCAAAAAAAAATTTTTGTATGGGAGGGCCCCTGCTAGAACATTTTTCCCAAGTGCGTCGATTTTGGGTCGCCGACACAAGCTCGGGTCAAAAAAATTTTTTTTTCACGGTGACTCAAAACATCAATTTTAGACTCCCCTGAGTATGAAAAGTGAAACGAAAATCATTTTTGAGAAGAAAA
>NW_026453532.1:80000-97500 GCF_943734755.1 Anopheles moucheti
GGAACGCCTGCAGTGTGTCCGCCGTAGCAGGAAATTCACTCTCCTCCCCAAGCAACCGTTGTCGCACGTCCGCGAATCGTGGGCACTGGAAGAAGGCATGCTCTGCCGATTCCGGCACTCCCGGACACCTTCTACACTCCGCCGAGGGCGCCAGGTGGCGTGAGTGCAAATACTCGTGAAAAAAGCCATGCCCGGACAGCACCTGTGCAAGGTAGAATGTCATATCGCCATGACGTCTGGCCTTCCACAGCCCTATGTCCGGTATGACCCTGTGTGCCCACCGCGTGTATCTGCTGGTAGGCTCCAGCTCGTCCCACGTCGCTTGCCACTCAGCTAGAGTGGCCTGCCTCTCCAGCACGTGCAGCTCCTTGAGGCTCATGCCCGTTTCCTGCTGCTTCCGGTAGCATCTGGCATCTTCCTTCACCTGGAGGCAGATGGGAACCACGCCCGCCAGGACCGTAGCCACCTCGTAGCGCACCGATATAAAAGTGCGGGCAACGGGTCTCGCGTACAGGTTCTGCACCCTGATGAGCTTGCGACGATTTCCTCGTACGTCTAGCGCCTCGTGCCAAATCGGTGCAGCGTACCGGAGCGTCGCATCCACCACCGCCGAGAGGAGCCGTCGCTTTCCGCACTTGGGCCCGCTGTGGTTCGCCATTAGCCGTGTGACCGCCTGTGCCACACGTTTCGCCTTTGCCGTGGCGTAATCCACATGCGGCCCCCACGACATGTGGTCCTGTAGGATGACCCCCAGGTATTTGATGGTCTCTTTCGGCATTCGCTCCACTCCGTTGATATTGACCGGGTGACGGGAGTTTGCCCTTCGCATCGTGGAGATCATGACCAGCTCGGTCTTGGCCGGCGCAAGCTCAAGGTGATGAGCCTCCATCCACGAGCTGATCAAAGAAATGGCCTCTTCCGCCAAGGTAGCTGCCTCCTGTGGTGTTGTCCCAGCAGCTAGAACCACCAGGTCATCCGCAAACCCGACCGTTTCCACACCGTCCGGCAGTGTCAGCCGCAGAACGCCGTCATACATTGTATTCCAGAGGGTCGGCCCAAGAATCGACCCCTGTGGAACACCCGCCGATAGTTTCCGTCGCACTGGCCCCTCGCTCGTCTCATAGATCATTTCCCGCTCAGAGAAATAGCTGCGCAAAATTCTCTGGAGCGCTGCTGGGACGCGCTTCTCTTGGAGGGCCATCGCGATCGCCTTCCAACTGGCCGTGTTGAAGGCATTCCTGACGTCTAACGCTGCCACCATCAGACATCGAGGATCCCGGCCGTTGGTGCGATGGAACGTCCTGGCGTACTGTCCCTTCTCGATGACCCTCTCTATAGCTTGGACCGTAGAGCGTCCACGGCGGAAGCCGTATTGGTCCTGTGATAGGCGAGGTGCGCTCTCATCCTCGAGATGTTCATTGAGGCGGTTCAAAACCAGTCTCTCGAACCCCTTAGGTGCCGCTCCCAGCATCAGCAGTGGACGACTTGACGACGGTTCGCCCGGTGGTTTGCCTGGTTTCGGGATGAGCGCCAGGCGTGCCACTTTCCACGATGCCGGAATCTCGCCGCTCTGCAGGACCTCATTGTAGGCCCGCACGAACACTTCCGGGTGCTCCCTCATCGCGGTCTTCACTGCCGCGTTGGGAATTCCATCGAGGCCCGGCGCCTTTGATGTGGCCATCCCCTCAGCGATGCAAAGGATCTCCTCACGGGTGACTGGTCGGATGGGCTCTTCGTCCTCGTCGCTTTCCGTCGCAATCGGCGGCCACTCGAACGATGGGTGGGCCGGGAAGAGGGCGTCGATGATCGGCTCCAGCACAGAACGGTCCAGTTCTGGCGGCGCTCGACTGCGCAGCTTGGCCATAACCACTCGATACCCCAACCCAAACACATCGTCCTCGACTCCGTCGATGAGCTCCTGCATGCAGCGCTCTTTGCTGCGCTGGATCTCCCGTTCCAAAGCCCTACGGTCGTCCAGCAAGCGGGCTGAAGCGGCGATACGGTCGTCGGTCTGCGTTGCTGTGCGTAGCCTGGCCTCGGCAGCTTCGCACGCATCTCGCGCCCTCGCGATTTCCGGGTTCCACCAGTATAACGTCGGAGCCTGCCGGAAATTGGTCTTGTGGATCCTCTCCATCGTTGCGTCGCACGCTTCTGTGAGCCCCCTGATCAGGCCCTCAGGTGTGCTTACATCGTCGAAACGGCCGATCCCAAGCGCCAGCTTAAAACAAGCCTGATTGAATTGGCTTGTTTTGTAGCGTGTTCCCGCGTGCCGCGTCATGCCTGCTGTACCGCCGTGCCCGTTGCAGTGTGGCCGATGCTGGTGTTCACGTCGGCCGCTGGTCGAAGGCAGTTTAGCGCTGAACAGCACATAGCTGTGGTCGCTACCGGAGTACCTACTGCTCACACTCCAACTGCCTGGCTCCGCTACGCAGGGACTCGAGAAGCTCACATCGATGACGCTTTCCCGTGCAACACCGTTGCCCTTGAAAGTGGGTGTGTTCCCTCGGTTGAGCGTCCGAAGTCCGAGGTGCTCAACAACACTCAGCAAGTCCTCACCCTTCGCCGTGGTTCTTGAACTGCCCCACTCCTGGTTCCAGGCGTTAAAGTCCCCAGCCAGAACCATGGGATCCTGTCCCGTGAGCGTGAGCTCAACCGCTTCCAGGTAGTCGCCGAGATCCGCTTGTCCGATGTTGGGGGACACATAGCAGCTGGCAAACGTTATCCCGGCTATGGTGGCAACTACCAGCCCAGGCACCGATGAACTCCCCAGTCGTTGGATGGGGTAGCCGCCAGTCGCCACTACCGCTACGCTCTGAGCCTCGTCGACCGCCCACCGCACGCTGTCTCTAGGTGGTTTGTACAGCTCGCACGCTATCACCACCTGCGCTCCGATCTCCCTAGCCGTCTGCAGCATGATGTCCTGCGCTGCACGGCTGCGCCCGAGGTTTATCTGCAAGACCTTCAGACCTTCCGGGTGCAGGACGGGTGTCCTACTCGGTGAGGGCCCTTGCAGACCGCACAGCACACCTCCGCTGTGCAGGCTCGGGCCAGGTGACCCGGTTGGCCGCAGCGGATGCACGCAGCTGTCCGATCCACCTCGCTCCGGCAGCTGGCCCGAAGGTGACCGAATTCCAGGCACCTGAAGCACCGTTGCTCTCGCGACGTCGAAGCCTGTGCCGTCCGCACAAGGCACGAGGTGTACTTTATTAGTACATGTCGGTCCTTCAACTGCTCCGCCGCCTTCTCCGGAACGCGAACGAACGCCACCTTCGTTCCGTTCCAGGCTTTTCGCAGCTGCACGGCAGACTCCTCCACCGGCGACTGTGCAAGGCTGGCTAGAGCCAGCGCCACGTCCTGCTCCTTCGCTAAAGGGTCAATAGCGTCGACCCGGACCTCCACCATTGGCGTCACCAGTCTGGCGGCAGCTGGCTGGTCTCCCCGAGCGCACACCTCCTGCACGCATTTCAGGATCGCAGCCGTATCTGCTCCCTTCTCCACGTCCATTACCAGACGCGAACGCATGGTCCGACGTCCGACCCCCAGCTGGCTGTTGAAACGCTGCAACTCGGGAGCTGCTCGTACCAGCTGGTACACCTCGTCCCAGCTCTGGCCCTCCGCCGGTGCAACCTCGATAGCATCCAGCTTTATTTTCCGTTGACGCTGTTGCGCCTGACCTCCACGTTGCGCACCAGACGTACTGGCCACACCTTGCTGTTGCTGCAGCTGGGCCTGCGGCCGTTGCGGCTGGGGCCGTTGTTGCGGTTGCTGCCGCTGCTGCTGCTGCTGACGTTGCGGGAGCTGTGGCCACTGTTGCTGCCGCTGTAGATCAGCCGCCTGCTGACGTGGCGGCTTACGGCGCACCACCTCAACCCAGGAGCCGCCATCCGTCGTCTGAGGTGGCTTGCTCGTTGCCACCACCGCGTCCTGCTGATGTCCACGCTGCTGCGTGGCTCTTTCTGGCTGTTGCTGCACAACAGGCTGGTTATGGCCGATGGACTGCGCCACCAGCGTCGTGAGCAGCTCCCGCTCCTTTCGCAGCTCTTCCCGCAGCTGCAGGTTATCGGCGATCAGCCGCTCCTCCCGTTGTCGCGCCTCGAGACGCGCCTCACGCAGGTCCTGCCGAGCCTGCTCGGCCGCCGTTTCAAGCTGTACACGCAGGAGCGACACCTGCTCCTCCAGCTTCTTAACGACCGTGAGAAGCGTCTCGTTGTCCAGCTTTGCTTCGCTGATCATGCGTCGCACCTCGCTCGACGGAGAACCTCCACAGCCAGTCACCAACTTGGCCGCGTATTTGCTGGAGCTAGTGGCTCCACTCACAGCAACGCCCTCCATTACAGGCGTCAACGGGACAGTGAGCCTCTTGCTCGAGCTCGCTCCTGGTTTGCCTTTGCTGGCAGCACTCGACTCGTCCACCGAGGGAGTGCGCCCCCTCAAAGTCCTATCCATGGCCTTCAGAAGGCCAGCCTGCTTGGTTGGGAATTACTGGATATATATTTGCTTCTTCTGAAACAAAAACAAATATTAATTCCAGCAATAGATGATAAAACCAATAAGGACTCAAAAAATTATTTCCAGGTTCGCCTCCTTATCCAGCGTTGAGATCACCGCCTGTCAGTATGCAACCCGCATACACCGACCCGGGTTGCCCGCTATACCGACGTTGAAGTCTCCCAAGCGATGCTGGTTGTTGTCTTCACTAGCCGTAATACCGGTACCGACCACCAGGTGACACCACTCGCGAAAGCTCCAGCGGTTCCCAATAGATGGCGCTCTTTGGTGTCTCCGCTAAAGCTCGCTGCCGGTGGTAGACTGCGGACTTGCTCCAGTTCACCGCGGACGTGCTGGATCGCTGTCAGGGGTTCACTGCGAACTTGTTTGACGTCGCTGTCAAGACGCGAACGCGTTCCAAGCCGCACATTCACACGCGCCGACACACCTGACGCCGCTCTGCCGCTATTTTGCACGCACTATTTTATGCACTTTTCGGCTATTTTCTTTGTATTACCGTTTATAAAACCGTTTATCGGTGCCGACACTATGATTTAATAACGCCACTTAATGTTTTTATTCGCCTTTTCTGCGTTATTTCCGCACTTTACTGCTCCCATACAAAATGTATGGGGAGACTTTCAACGCACTTTCCAGGCGAGCATCGTCCTGTTTCACTGATATAACGCCATAGGCGACTAAAGGGCACAATAATTAGGCACTATAAACACTTTCCCGTCCTTTTTCTGCTGTTTTTGCATGCAATTTTTCACTTTTCAAGGGAGCGACACAGAAGCACGTCCTAACACTGCAAATGACAGCTACGCACCACACAGGGATAACTGGCTTGTGGCCGCCAAGCGTTCATAGCGACGTGGCTTTTTGATCCTTCGATGTCGGCTCTTCCTATCATTGTGAAGCAAAATTCACCAAGCGTAGGATTGTTCACCCTTTCAAGGGAACGTGAGCTGGGTTTAGACCGTCGTGAGACAGGTTAGTTTTACCCTACTGGTGTGTGCTGTTTGCCGCTATCTTAACGGAATTCCTGTGCAGTACGAGAGGAACCACAGGTACGGACCACTGGCTCAATACTAGTTCGACCGGACTTTGGTATGACGCTACGTCCGCTGGATTATGCCTGAACGCCTCTAAGGTCGTATCCAATCCGAGCTGATAGCGCTTCTCAAACCCATTAGGTGATCGGAAGCTAGCGGGCTTAACAACCCTCCGAGATCCGTCGGTGCTGCCCCGCGCACACTGACGTCTCATCCCCGCTATAGCACTAGACTGAGCCGCAACGGGCGGGAGCACGCTGCACGTGGAAGTACCTTACCACAGGGAACCCTGGTGGCTGTGTTTCCGTCGACCGTGGATACAACTAGTTTCGACACCTTCGACCGCCCGCAAACGACGGGACTACAGGCTGGGAGCTGCGAGTTGTAGAGATGCGTTCGCATCGATCCTCTCAGGCGACCCATGCTTGCTGGTGCTCGCGTTCACTTTGGGAATGGAGTGTTCGCGAGAGTGATTGTTGTGTTGTGTGTGTACAGTTGGTGCTTGCGTGCACTCCCATAGTGGAGTGTTCGCGAGCTTAAAACGCTAAGTCCCGATTAATACTCTCCTCGCAACATTATGTGCGTGGCTCCACGCCAAGTGGGATTAGCGGTGCGAAACGCGATTGGTAAAGTCGATGGTGATGTGCGTACCAACAGGCGATTTGTTAAGTCAAATGCGAACTGTGGTGCAACAGGCAATGTGTGTTTATTATCAGGTGTTGTTGGAAGTCAATACGATTTGACTTTCAAAAATTTTTCTAAGTCCCGATTTTTTTTCTCGTCGAGTAACTACAATGCACTATTTCTATCGCAGCGGACTTGCGGTTCATGGCCTAAATGATCGCGAACGAACACGTATTCGCAAAAAAATTTTTGTATGAAAAAGTCACCACTCGGGTACCTCCATACAAAAGTACCAAGTTCGGGTCGAGTGGTCGATGGACGTCGAAGGTGAAAATTTTTCATCATCGAAAATTTTTTCCAAAGTTGAAGCAAATGGGCCCTAGAGTATGAAAAGTGAAACCACGGATCGATTTGAGAAATAAAAATTTTTGTATGAAAAAGTCACCACTCGGGTACCTCCATACAAAAGTACCAAGTTCGGGTCGAGTGGTCGATGGACGTCGAAGGTGAAAATTTTTCATCATCGAAAATTTTTTCCAAAGTTGAAGCAAATGGGCCCTAGAGTATGAAAAGTGAAACCACGGATCGATTTGAGAAATAAAAATTTTTTGTATGGGAGGGCCCCTGCTAGAACATTTTTACCAAGTGCGACCATTTTACCCGGTGAGTCAAAAAAAAAATTTTTTTCACGGTGACTCAAAACTTCAATATTAGACTCCCCTGAGTATGAAAAGTGAAACGAAAATCATTTTTGAGAAGAAAAAATTTTTGTATGGGAGGGTTCCTGCTAGAACATTTTTACCAAGTGCGACCATTTTACCCGGTGAGTCAAAAAAAAAAATTTTTGTATGGGAGGGCCCCTGCTAGAACATTTTTCCCAAGTGCGTCGATTTTGGGTCGCCGACACAAGCTCGGGTCAAAAAAATTTTTTTTTCTCGGTGACTCAAAACATCAATATTAGACTCCCCTGAGTATGAAAAGTGAAACGAAAATCATTTTTGAGAAGAAAAAATTTTTGTATGGGAGGGCCCCTGCTAGAACATATTTCCCAAGTGCGTCGATTTTGGGTCGCCGACACAAGCTCGGGTCAAAAAAATTTTTTTTTCTCGGTGACTCAAAACATCAATTTTAGACTCCCCTGAGTATGAAAAGTGAAACGAAAATCATTTTTGAGAAGAAAAAATTTTTGTATGGGAGGGCCCCTGCTAGAACATATTTCCCAAGTGCGTCGATTTTGGGTCGCCGACACAAGCTCGGGTCAAAAAAATTTTTTTTTCTCGGTGACTCAAAACATCAATTTTAGACTCCCCTGAGTATGAAAAGTGAAACGAAAATCATTTTTGAGAAGAAAAAATTTTTGTATGGGAGGGCCCCTGCTAGAACATATTTCCCAAGTGCGTCGATTTTGGGTCGCCGACACAAGCTCGGGTCAAAAAATTTTTTTTTTCTCGGTGACTCAAAACATCAATTTTAGACTCCCCTGAGTATGAAAAGTGAAACGAAAATCATTTTTGAGAAGAAAAAATTTTTGTATGGGAGGGCCCCTGCTAGAACATTTTTCCCAAGTGCGTCGATTTTGGGTCGCCGACACAAGCTCGGGTCAAAAAATTTTTTTTTTCTCGGTGACTCAAAACATCAATTTTAGACTCCCCTGAGTATGAAAAGTGAAACGAAAATCATTTTTGAGAAGAAAAAATTTTTGTATGGGAGGGCCCCTGCTAGAACATTTTTCCCAAGTGCGTCGATTTTGGGTCGCCGACACAAGCTCGGGTCAAAAAAAAATTTTTTTTCATGGTGACTCAAAACATCAATTTTAGACTCCCCTGAGTATGAAAAGTGAAACGAAAATCATTTTTGAGAAGAAAAAATTTTTGTATGGGAGGGCCCCTGCTAGAACATTTTTCCCAAGTGCGTCGATTTTGGGTCGCCGACACAAGCTCGGGTCAAAAAAATTTTTTTTTCTCGGTGACTCAAAACATCAATTTTAGACTCCCCTGAGTATGAAAAGTGAAACGAAAATCATTTTTGAGAAGAAAAAATTTTTGTATGGGAGGGCCCCTGCTAGAACATATTTCCCAAGTGCGTCGATTTTGGGTCGCCGACACAAGCTCGGGTCAAAAAAATTTTTTTTTCACGGTGACTCAAAACATCAATTTTAGACTCCCCTGAGTATGAAAAGTGAAACGAAAATCATTTTTGAGAAGAAAAAATTTTTGTATGGGAGGGCCCCTGCTAGAACATTTTTCCCAAGTGCGTCGATTTTGAGTCGCCGACACAAGCTCGGGTCAAAAAAATTTTTTTTTCACGGTGACTCAAAACATCAATTTTAGACTCCCCTGAGTATGAAAAGTGAAACGAAAATCATTTTTGAGAAGAAAAAATTTTTGTATGGGAGGGCCCCTGCTAGAACATATTTCCCAAGTGCGTCGATTTTGGGTCGCCGACACAAGCTCGGGTCAAAAAAATTTTTTTTTCTCGGTGACTCAAAACATCAATTTTAGACTCCCCTGAGTATGAAAAGTGAAACGAAAATCATTTTTGAGAAGAAAAAATTTTTGTATGGGAGGGCCCCTGCTAGAACATATTTCCCAAGTGCGTCGATTTTGGGTCGCCGACACAAGCTCGGGTCAAAAAATTTTTTTTTTCTCGGTGACTCAAAACATCAATTTTAGACTCCCCTGAGTATGAAAAGTGAAACGAAAATCATTTTTGAGAAGAAAAAATTTTTGTATGGGAGGGCCCCTGCTAGAACATTTTTCCCAAGTGCGTCGATTTTGGGTCGCCGACACAAGCTCGGGTCAAAAAATTTTTTTTTTCTCGGTGACTCAAAACATCAATTTTAGACTCCCCTGAGTATGAAAAGTGAAACGAAAATCATTTTTGAGAAGAAAAAATTTTTGTATGGGAGGGCCCCTGCTAGAACATTTTTCCCAAGTGCGTCGATTTTGGGTCGCCGACACAAGCTCGGGTCAAAAAAAAATTTTTTTTCATGGTGACTCAAAACATCAATTTTAGACTCCCCTGAGTATGAAAAGTGAAACGAAAATCATTTTTGAGAAGAAAAAATTTTTGTATGGGAGGGCCCCTGCTAGAACATTTTTCCCAAGTGCGTCGATTTTGGGTCGCCGACACAAGCTCGGGTCAAAAAAATTTTTTTTTCTCGGTGACTCAAAACATCAATTTTAGACTCCCCTGAGTATGAAAAGTGAAACGAAAATCATTTTTGAGAAGAAAAAATTTTTGTATGGGAGGGCCCCTGCTAGAACATATTTCCCAAGTGCGTCGATTTTGGGTCGCCGACACAAGCTCGGGTCAAAAAAATTTTTTTTTCACGGTGACTCAAAACATCAATTTTAGACTCCCCTGAGTATGAAAAGTGAAACGAAAATCATTTTTGAGAAGAAAAAATTTTTGTATGGGAGGGCCCCTGCTAGAACATTTTTCCCAAGTGCGTCGATTTTGAGTCGCCGACACAAGCTCGGGTCAAAAAAATTTTTTTTTCACGGTGACTCAAAACATCAATTTTAGACTCCCCTGAGTATGAAAAGTGAAACGAAAATCATTTTTGAGAAGAAAAAATTTTTGTATGGGAGGGCCCCTGCTAGAACATTTTTCCCAAGTGCGTCGATTTTGGGTCGCCGACACAAGCTCGGGTCAAAAAAATTTTTTTTTCACGGTGACTCAAAACATCAATTTTAGACTCCCCTGAGTATGAAAAGTGAAACGAAAATCATTTTTGAGAAGAAAAATTTTTGTATGGGAGGGCCCCTGCTAGAACATTTTTCCCAAGTGCGTCGATTTTGGGTCGCCGACACAAGCTCGGGTCAAAAAAATTTTTTTTTCACGGTGACTCAAAACATCAATTTTAGACTCCCCTGAGTATGAAAAGTGAAACGAAAATCATTTTTGAGAAGAAAAAATTTTTGTATGGGAGGGCCCCTGCTAGAACATATTTCCCAAGTGCGTCGATTTTTGGGTCGCCGACACAAGCTCGGGTCAAAAAAATTTTTTTTTCTCGGTGACTCAAAACATCAATTTTAGACTCCCCTGAGTATGAAAAGTGAAACGAAAATCATTTTTGAGAAGAAAAAATTTTTGTATGGGAGGGCCCCTGCTAGAACATTTTTCCCAAGTGCGTCGATTTTGGGTCGCCGACACAAGCTCGGGTCAAAAAATTTTTTTTTTCACGGTGACTCAAAACATCAATTTTAGACTCCCCTGAGTATGAAAAGTGAAACGAAAATCATTTTTGAGAAGAAAAAATTTTTGTATGGGAGGGCCCCTGCTAGAACATATTTCCCAAGTGCGTCGATTTTTGGGTCGCCGACACAAGCTCGGGTCAAAAAAATTTTTTTTTCTCGGTGACTCAAAACATCAATTTTAGACTCCCCTGAGTATGAAAAGTGAAACGAAAATCATTTTTGAGAAGAAAAAATTTTTGTATGGGAGGGCCCCTGCTAGAACATTTTTCCCAAGTGCGTCGATTTTGGGTCGCCGACACAAGCTCGGGTCAAAAAAATTTTTTTTTCACGGTGACTCAAAACATCAATTTTAGACTCCCCTGAGTATGAAAAGTGAAACGAAAATCATTTTTGAGAAGAAAAAATTTTTGTATGGGAGGGCCCCTGCTAGAACATATTTCCCAAGTGCGTCGATTTTTGGGTCGCCGACACAAGCTCGGGTCAAAAAAATTTTTTTTTTTCGGTGACTCAAAACATCAATTTTAGACTCCCCTGAGTATGAAAAGTGAAACGAAAATCATTTTTGAGAAGAAAAAATTTTTGTATGGGAGGGCCCCTGCTAGAACATATTTCCCAAGTGCGTCGATTTTGGGTCGCCGACACAAGCTCGGGTCAAAAAAATTTTTTTTTCTCGGTGACTCAAAACATCAATTTTAGACTCCCCTGAGTATGAAAAGTGAAACGAAAATCATTTTTGAGAAGAAAAAATTTTTGTATGGGAGGGCCCCTGCTAGAACATATTTCCCAAGTGCGTCGATTTTGGGTCGCCGACACAAGCTCGGGTCAAAAAAATTTTTTTTTCTCGGTGACTCAAAACATCAATTTTAGACTCCCCTGAGTATGAAAAGTGAAACGAAAATCATTTTTGAGAAGAAAAAATTTTTGTATGGGAGGGCCCCTGCTAGAACATATTTCCCAAGTGCGTCGATTTTGGGTCGCCGACACAAGCTCGGGTCAAAAAATTTTTTTTTTCTCGGTGACTCAAAACATCAATTTTAGACTCCCCTGAGTATGAAAAGTGAAACGAAAATCATTTTTGAGAAGAAAAAATTTTTGTATGGGAGGGCCCCTGCTAGAACATTTTTCCCAAGTGCGTCGATTTTGGGTCGCCGACACAAGCTCGGGTCAAAAAAAAATTTTTTTTCATGGTGACTCAAAACATCAATTTTAGACTCCCCTGAGTATGAAAAGTGAAACGAAAATCATTTTTGAGAAGAAAAAATTTTTGTATGGGAGGGCCCCTGCTAGAACATTTTTCCCAAGTGCGTCGATTTTGGGTCGCCGACACAAGCTCGGGTCAAAAAAATTTTTTTTTCTCGGTGACTCAAAACATCAATTTTAGACTCCCCTGAGTATGAAAAGTGAAACGAAAATCATTTTTGAGAAGAAAAAATTTTTGTATGGGAGGGCCCCTGCTAGAACATATTTCCCAAGTGCGTCGATTTTGGGTCGCCGACACAAGCTCGGGTCAAAAAAATTTTTTTTTCACGGTGACTCAAAACATCAATTTTAGACTCCCCTGAGTATGAAAAGTGAAACGAAAATCATTTTTGAGAAGAAAAAATTTTTGTATGGGAGGGCCCCTGCTAGAACATTTTTCCCAAGTGCGTCGATTTTGAGTCGCCGACACAAGCTCGGGTCAAAAAAATTTTTTTTTCACGGTGACTCAAAACATCAATTTTAGACTCCCCTGAGTATGAAAAGTGAAACGAAAATCATTTTTGAGAAGAAAAAATTTTTGTATGGGAGGGCCCCTGCTAGAACATTTTTCCCAAGTGCGTCGATTTTGGGTCGCCGACACAAGCTCGGGTCAAAAAATTTTTTTTTTCACGGTGACTCAAAACATCAATTTTAGACTCCCCTGAGTATGAAAAGTGAAACGAAAATCATTTTTGAGAAGAAAAAATTTTTGTATGGGAGGGCCCCTGCTAGAACATATTTCCCAAGTGCGTCGATTTTTGGGTCGCCGACACAAGCTCGGGTCAAAAAAATTTTTTTTTCTCGGTGACTCAAAACATCAATTTTAGACTCCCCTGAGTATGAAAAGTGAAACGAAAATCATTTTTGAGAAGAAAAAATTTTTGTATGGGAGGGCCCCTGCTAGAACATTTTTCCCAAGTGCGTCGATTTTGGGTCGCCGACACAAGCTCGGGTCAAAAAAATTTTTTTTTCACGGTGACTCAAAACATCAATTTTAGACTCCCCTGAGTATGAAAAGTGAAACGAAAATCATTTTTGAGAAGAAAAAATTTTTGTATGGGAGGGCCCCTGCTAGAACATATTTCCCAAGTGCGTCGATTTTTGGGTCGCCGACACAAGCTCGGGTCAAAAAAATTTTTTTTTTTCGGTGACTCAAAACATCAATTTTAGACTCCCCTGAGTATGAAAAGTGAAACGAAAATCATTTTTGAGAAGAAAAAATTTTTGTATGGGAGGGCCCCTGCTAGAACATATTTCCCAAGTGCGTCGATTTTGGGTCGCCGACACAAGCTCGGGTCAAAAAAATTTTTTTTTCTCGGTGACTCAAAACATCAATTTTAGACTCCCCTGAGTATGAAAAGTGAAACGAAAATCATTTTTGAGAAGAAAAAATTTTTGTATGGGAGGGCCCCTGCTAGAACATATTTCCCAAGTGCGTCGATTTTGGGTCGCCGACACAAGCTCGGGTCAAAAAAATTTTTTTTTCTCGGTGACTCAAAACATCAATTTTAGACTCCCCTGAGTATGAAAAGTGAAACGAAAATCATTTTTGAGAAGAAAAAATTTTTGTATGGGAGGGCCCCTGCTAGAACATATTTCCCAAGTGCGTCGATTTTGGGTCGCCGACACAAGCTCGGGTCAAAAAATTTTTTTTTTCTCGGTGACTCAAAACATCAATTTTAGACTCCCCTGAGTATGAAAAGTGAAACGAAAATCATTTTTGAGAAGAAAAAATTTTTGTATGGGAGGGCCCCTGCTAGAACATTTTTCCCAAGTGCGTCGATTTTGGGTCGCCGACACAAGCTCGGGTCAAAAAATTTTTTTTTTCTCGGTGACTCAAAACATCAATTTTAGACTCCCCTGAGTATGAAAAGTGAAACGAAAATCATTTTTGAGAAGAAAAAATTTTTGTATGGGAGGGCCCCTGCTAGAACATTTTTCCCAAGTGCGTCGATTTTGGGTCGCCGACACAAGCTCGGGTCAAAAAAAAATTTTTTTTCATGGTGACTCAAAACATCAATTTTAGACTCCCCTGAGTATGAAAAGTGAAACGAAAATCATTTTTGAGAAGAAAAAATTTTTGTATGGGAGGGCCCCTGCTAGAACATTTTTCCCAAGTGCGTCGATTTTGGGTCGCCGACACAAGCTCGGGTCAAAAAAATTTTTTTTTCTCGGTGACTCAAAACATCAATTTTAGACTCCCCTGAGTATGAAAAGTGAAACGAAAATCATTTTTGAGAAGAAAAAATTTTTGTATGGGAGGGCCCCTGCTAGAACATATTTCCCAAGTGCGTCGATTTTGGGTCGCCGACACAAGCTCGGGTCAAAAAAATTTTTTTTTCACGGTGACTCAAAACATCAATTTTAGACTCCCCTGAGTATGAAAAGTGAAACGAAAATCATTTTTGAGAAGAAAAAATTTTTGTATGGGAGGGCCCCTGCTAGAACATTTTTCCCAAGTGCGTCGATTTTGAGTCGCCGACACAAGCTCGGGTCAAAAAAATTTTTTTTTCACGGTGACTCAAAACATCAATTTTAGACTCCCCTGAGTATGAAAAGTGAAACGAAAATCATTTTTGAGAAGAAAAAATTTTTGTATGGGAGGGCCCCTGCTAGAACATTTTTCCCAAGTGCGTCGATTTTGGGTCGCCGACACAAGCTCGGGTCAAAAAAATTTTTTTTTCACGGTGACTCAAAACATCAATTTTAGACTCCCCTGAGTATGAAAAGTGAAACGAAAATCATTTTTGAGAAGAAAAATTTTTGTATGGGAGGGCCCCTGCTAGAACATTTTTCCCAAGTGCGTCGATTTTGGGTCGCCGACACAAGCTCGGGTCAAAAAAATTTTTTTTTCACGGTGACTCAAAACATCAATTTTAGACTCCCCTGAGTATGAAAAGTGAAACGAAAATCATTTTTGAGAAGAAAAAATTTTTGTATGGGAGGGCCCCTGCTAGAACATATTTCCCAAGTGCGTCGATTTTTGGGTCGCCGACACAAGCTCGGGTCAAAAAAATTTTTTTTTCTCGGTGACTCAAAACATCAATTTTAGACTCCCCTGAGTATGAAAAGTGAAACGAAAATCATTTTTGAGAAGAAAAAATTTTTGTATGGGAGGGCCCCTGCTAGAACATTTTTCCCAAGTGCGTCGATTTTGGGTCGCCGACACAAGCTCGGGTCAAAAAATTTTTTTTTTCACGGTGACTCAAAACATCAATTTTAGACTCCCCTGAGTATGAAAAGTGAAACGAAAATCATTTTTGAGAAGAAAAAATTTTTGTATGGGAGGGCCCCTGCTAGAACATATTTCCCAAGTGCGTCGATTTTTGGGTCGCCGACACAAGCTCGGGTCAAAAAAATTTTTTTTTCTCGGTGACTCAAAACATCAATTTTAGACTCCCCTGAGTATGAAAAGTGAAACGAAAATCATTTTTGAGAAGAAAAAATTTTTGTATGGGAGGGCCCCTGCTAGAACATTTTTCCCAAGTGCGTCGATTTTGGGTCGCCGACACAAGCTCGGGTCAAAAAAATTTTTTTTTCTCGGTGACTCAAAACATCAATTTTAGACTCCCCTGAGTATGAAAAGTGAAACGAAAATCATTTTTGAGAAGAAAAAATTTTTGTATGGGAGGGCCCCTGCTAGAACATTTTTCCCAAGTGCGTCGATTTTGGGTCGCCGACACAAGCTCGGGTCAAAAAATTTTTTTTTTCACGGTGACTCAAAACATCAATTTTAGACTCCCCTGAGTATGAAAAGTGAAACGAAAATCATTTTTGAGAAGAAAAAATTTTTGTATGGGAGGGCCCCTGCTAGAACATATTTCCCAAGTGCGTCGATTTTTGGGTCGCCGACACAAGCTCGGGTCAAAAAAATTTTTTTTTCTCGGTGACTCAAAACATCAATTTTAGACTCCCCTGAGTATGAAAAGTGAAACGAAAATCATTTTTGAGAAGAAAAAATTTTTGTATGGGAGGGCCCCTGCTAGAACATTTTTCCCAAGTGCGTCGATTTTGGGTCGCCGACACAAGCTCGGGTCAAAAAAATTTTTTTTTCACGGTGACTCAAAACATCAATTTTAGACTCCCCTGAGTATGAAAAGTGAAACGAAAATCATTTTTGAGAAGAAAAAATTTTTGTATGGGAGGGCCCCTGCTAGAACATATTTCCCAAGTGCGTCGATTTTTGGGTCGCCGACACAAGCTCGGGTCAAAAAAATTTTTTTTTTTCGGTGACTCAAAACATCAATTTTAGACTCCCCTGAGTATGAAAAGTGAAACGAAAATCATTTTTGAGAAGAAAAAATTTTTGTATGGGAGGGCCCCTGCTAGAACATTTTTCCCAAGTGCGTCGATTTTGGGTCGCCGACACAAGCTCGGGTCAAAAAATTTTTTTTTTCTCGGTGACTCAAAACATCAATTTTAGACTCCCCTGAGTATGAAAAGTGAAACGAAAATCATTTTTGAGAAGAAAAAATTTTTGTATGGGAGGGCCCCTGCTAGAACATTTTTCCCAAGTGCGTCGATTTTGGGTCGCCGACACAAGCTCGGGTCAAAAAAAAATTTTTTTTCATGGTGACTCAAAACATCAATTTTAGACTCCCCTGAGTATGAAAAGTGAAACGAAAATCATTTTTGAGAAGAAAAAATTTTTGTATGGGAGGGCCCCTGCTAGAACATTTTTCCCAAGTGCGTCGATTTTGGGTCGCCGACACAAGCTCGGGTCAAAAAAATTTTTTTTTCACGGTGACTCAAAACATCAATTTTAGACTCCCCTGAGTATGAAAAGTGAAACGAAAATCATTTTTGAGAAGAAAAATTTTTGTATGGGAGGGCCCCTGCTAGAACATTTTTCCCAAGTAAATTCGATTTTACCCGGTGAGTCAAAAAATTTTGAAAAAAATATTTTGCCAAAATCGTGTTCATTGCCTATTATAAGGGACCAGGTCAGCTCACACGCATTTTTGGAGACCATATGGAAAGTGCGTCTGGGATTGCGGAAATTAAGTTTAGAGTGTTAAATGATGGTTTCGCAATCCCGAAAGGCTCAAAATCCACCCTAAGGTCCCCTGGGTGAAATGTGGTTTCCAAGGTGTGAGCGCTATCGGTGATAGAGTTGGAATGTGATTTCCAGAGCGCAGGGCGACTGGGCTTAGAGCGAAAATCATAGACAAGGGTAAGTATTGGACTGAACGACTCGAAGCAAACGAAAATCATGGACAAGGGTAATGGACTGAACGACTCGAAGCAAACGAAAACCACACACAAGAGTAATGGACTGAACGAATCGAAGCAAACGAAAATCACATACAAGAGTAATGGACTGAACGAATCGAAGCAAACGAAAAACCACAGACAAGAGTAATGGAGTGAACGAATCGAAGCAAACGAAAACCAAAGACAAGAGTAATAGAGTGAACGAATCGAAGCAAACGAAAACCATGAACACAGGGATAACTGAGAACGAACCTACCTATCAGAGCATGTGAAAGCATGGACAAGAGTACTGAAAATCGGACCAAACCTCTAGAAGCACACGAAAATCATGGACAAGAGTACTCAAAAACACGGACCAAACCTATGGAAGCACACGAAAACCATGAACACAGGGATAACTGAGAACGAACCTACCTATCAGAGCATGTGAAAGCATGGACAAGAGTACTGAAAATCGGACCAAACCTCTAGAAGCACACGAAAATCATGGACAAGAGTACTCAAAAACACGGACCAAACCTATGGAAGCACACGAAAACCATGAACACAGGGATAACTGAGAACGAACCTACCTATCAGAGCATGTGAAAGCATGGACAAGAGTACTGAAAATCGGACCAAACCTCTAGAAGCACACGAAAATCATGGACAAGAGTACTCAAAAACACGGACCAAACC
>NW_026453532.1:107500-113110 GCF_943734755.1 Anopheles moucheti
CATTTTTGAGAAGAAAAAATTTTTGTATGGGAGGGCCCCTGCTAGAACATATTTCCCAAGTGCGTCGATTTTTGGGTCGCCGACACAAGCTCGGGTCAAAAAAATTTTTTTTTCACGGTGACTCAAAACATCAATTTTAGACTCCCCTGAGTATGAAAAGTGAAACGAAATCATTTTTGAGAAGAAAAAATTTTTGTATGGGAGGGCCCCTTGCTAGAACATTTTTCCCAAGTGCGTCGATTTTGGGTCGCCGACACAAGCTCGGGTCAAAAAATTTTTTTTTTCACGGTGACTCAAAACATCAATTTTAGACTCCCCTGAGTATGAAAAGTGAAACGAAAATCATTTTTGAGAAGAAAAAATTTTTGTATGGGAGGGCCCCTGCTAGAACATATTTCCCAAGTGCGTCGATTTTGGGTCGCCGACACAAGCTCGGGTCAAAAAAATTTTTTTTTCTCGGTGACTCAAAACATCAATTTTAGACTCCCCTGAGTATGAAAAGTGAAACGAAAATCATTTTTGAGAAGAAAAAATTTTTGTATGGGAGGGCCCCTGCTAGAACATTTTTCCCAAGTGCGTCGATTTTGGGTCGCCGACACAAGCTCGGGTCAAAAAATTTTTTTTTTCACGGTGACTCAAAACATCAATTTTAGACTCCCCTGAGTATGAAAAGTGAAACGAAAATCATTTTTGAGAAGAAAAAATTTTTGTATGGGAGGGCCCCTGCTAGAACATATTTCCCAAGTGCGTCGATTTTTGGGTCGCCGACACAAGCTCGGGTCAAAAAAATTTTTTTTTCTCGGTGACTCAAAACATCAATTTTAGACTCCCCTGAGTATGAAAAGTGAAACGAAAATCATTTTTGAGAAGAAAAAATTTTTGTATGGGAGGGCCCCTGCTAGAACATATTTCCCAAGTGCGTCGATTTTGGGTCGCCGACACAAGCTCGGGTCAAAAAAATTTTTTTTTCACGGTGACTCAAAACATCAATTTTAGACTCCCCTGAGTATGAAAAGTGAAACGAAAATCATTTTTGAGAAGAAAAAATTTTTGTATGGGAGGGCCCCTGCTAGAACATTTTTCCCAAGTGCGTCGATTTTGGGTCGCCGACACAAGCTCGGGTCAAAAAAATTTTTTTTTCACGGTGACTCAAAACATCAATTTTAGACTCCCCTGAGTATGAAAAGTGAAACGAAAATCATTTTTGAGAAGAAAAAATTTTTGTATGGGAGGGCCCCTGCTAGAACATATTTCCCAAGTGCGTCGATTTTTGGGTCGCCGACACAAGCTCGGGTCAAAAAAATTTTTTTTTCACGGTGACTCAAAACATCAATTTTAGACTCCCCTGAGTATGAAAAGTGAAACGAAAATCATTTTTGAGAAGAAAAAATTTTTGTATGGGAGGGCCCCTGCTAGAACATATTTCCCAAGTGCGTCGATTTTGGGTCGCCGACACAAGCTCGGGTCAAAAAAATTTTTTTTTCACGGTGACTCAAAACATCAATTTTAGACTCCCCTGAGTATGAAAAGTGAAACGAAAATCATTTTTGAGAAGAAAAAAATTTTGTATGGGAGGGCCCCTGCTAGAACATTTTTACCAAGTGCGACCATTTTACCCGGTGAGTCAAAAAAAAATTTTTGTATGGGAGGGCCCCTGCTAGAACATATTTCCCAAGTGCGTCGATTTTGGGTCGCCGACACAAGCTCGGGTCAAAAAAAATTTTTTTTTCACGGTGACTCAAAACATCAATTTTAGACTCCCCTGAGTATGAAAAGTGAAACGAAAATCATTTTTGAGAAGAAAAAATTTTTGTATGGGAGGCCCCTGCTAGAACATATTTCCCAAGTGCGTCGATTTTGGGTCGCCGACACAAGCTCGGGTCAAAAAAATTTTTTTTTCACGGTGACTCAAAACATCAATTTTAGACTCCCCTGAGTATGAAAAGTGAAACGAAAATCATTTTTGAGAAGAAAAAATTTTTTGTATGGGAGGGCCCCTGCTAGAACATTTTTCCCAAGTGCGTCGATTTTGGGTCGCCGACACAAGCTCGGGTCAAAAAAATTTTTTTTTCACGGTGACTCAAAACATCAATTTTAGACTCCCCTGAGTATGAAAAGTGAAACGAAAATCATTTTTGAGAAGAAAAAATTTTTGTATGGGAGGGCCCCTGCTAGAACATTTTTCCCAAGTGCGTCGATTTTGGGTCGCCGACACAAGCTCGGGTCAAAAAAATTTTTTTTCACGGTGACTCAAAACATCAATTTTAGACTCCCCTGAGTATGAAAAGTGAAACGAAAATCATTTTTGAGAAGAAAAAATTTTTGTATGGGAGGGGCCCCTGCTAGAACATTTTTCCCAAGTAAATTCGATTTTACCCGGTGAGTCAAAAAATTTTGAAAAAAATATTTTGCCAAAATCGTGTTCATTGCCTATTATAAGGGACCAGGTCAGCTCACACGCATTTTTGGAGACCATATGGAAAGTGCGTCTGGGATTGCGGAAATTAAGTTTAGAGTGTTAAATGATGGTTTCGCAATCCCGAAAGGCTCAAAATCCACCCTAAGGTCCCCTGGGTGAAAATGTGGTTTCCAAGGTGTGAGCGCTATCGGTGATAGAGTTGGAATGTGATTTCCAGAGCGCAGGGCGACTGGCTTAGAGCGAAAATCATAGACAAGGGTAAGTATTGGACTGAACGACTCGAAGCAAACGAAAATCATAGACAAGGGTAATGGACTGAACGACTCGAAGCAAACGAAAACCACACACAAGAGTAATGGACTGAACGAATCGAAGCAAACGAAAATCACATACAAGAGTAATGGACTGAACGAATCGAAGCAAACGAAAAACCACAGACAAGAGTAATGGAGGTGAACGAATCGAAGCAAACGAAAACCAAAGACAAGAGTAATAGAGTGAACGAATCGAAGCAAACGAAAACCATGAACACAGGGATAACTGAGAACGAACCTACCTATCAGAGCATGTGAAAGCATGGACAAGAGTACTGAAAATCGGACCAAACCTCTAGAAGCACACGAAAATCATGGACAAGAGTACTCAAAAACACGGACCAAACCTCTCGAAGCACACGAAAACCATAAACACAGGGATAACTGAGAACGAACCTACCTATCAGAGCATGTGAAAGCATGGACAAGAGTACTGAAAATCGGACCAAACCTCTAGAAGCACACGAAAAATCATGGACAAGAGTACTCAAAAACACGGACCAAACCTCTCGAAGCACACGAAAACCATGAACACAGGGATAACTGAGAACGAACCTACCTATCAGAGCATGTGAAAGCATGGACAAGAGTACTGAAAATCGGACCAAACCTCTAGAAGCACACGAAAATCATGGACAAGAGTACTCAAAAACACGGACCAAACCTCTCGAAGCACACGAAAACCATAAACACAGGGATAACTGAGAACGAACCTACCTATCAGAGCATGTGAAAGCATGGACAAGAGTACTGAAAATCGGACCAAACCTCAAGAAGCACACGAAAATCATGGACAAGAGTACTCAAAAACACGGACCAAACCTATCGAAGCTCACGAAAACCATGAACACAGGGATAACTGAGAACGAACCTACCTATCAGAGCATGTGAAAGCATGGACAAGAGTACTGAAAATCGGACCAAACCTCAAGAAGCACACGAAAAATCATGGACAAGAGTACTCAAAAACACGGACCAAACCTATCGAAGCTCACGAAAACCATGAACACAGGGATAACTGAAAACGAACCGAACCTCTCGTAGCAAACGAAAAACATGGACAAAATTATTCGAAACGAACCGAAGCTCGATGCGAAAAACATGGAAAAGCAAGCCCGTAAGTCGCACTATCAAGCCCATAAGTCGCACTATCAAGCCCATAAGTCGCACTATCAAGCCCGTTAGTCGCACTATCAAGCCATAGGTCGCACTATCAAGCCCGTTGGTCGCACTATCAAAGCCCGTTAGTCGCACTATCAGGCCCTTAAGTCGCACTATCAGGCCCGTAAGTCGCACCAAAAAGCCCGTAAATTGCCCTATCAAGCCCGTTAGTCGCACTATCAGGCCCATAAGTCGCACCAACAAGCCCGTAAATTACCCTATCAAGCCCATAAGTCGCACAAAAAGCCCGTAAATTGCCCTATCAAGCCCATAAGTCGCACCAAAAGCCCGTAATTCGCACCAAAAAGCCCGTAAATTGCCCTATCAAGCCCGTTAGTCGCACTATCAGGCCCGTAAGTCGCACCATCAAGCCCGTAAATTGCCCGATAAAGCCCGTAAATTGCCCGATCAAGAGCCAGCGCTGCATTGTCGGTTAATCCCGTCGATCGCGCCGGCTATTTCTCAGAAGGTTGTACGGACACCATACCCCGGTGGCAAGTACCGCGAAGTTTATAACGCAACAGAACGTTCGCCAGTCGGACACAAGAATTGGAAAAGCTCGTTGTAGTGTACAGGAATCGAACCGAACCTCCTAGCGAGAATAGGGTCCCGTGAGCAATCGCGCGGACCTATGTGAAATGGTTTAGAGTGTGATGTGATGTGATACACGGTGGAAGCGGTGCATGGTGACATGCATCACTCAGAGAGATATGGAACCGGTGGTCTTCCAGTTGCTTAAGTGCTTCGGTTGGCTTATGGTTAAAGAGTGTGAATTCGATTCACCCCGGTATCGAACGTGTGTGGGATACTCACGCCGGTACGAGAGAGAATTCTGGTTGATCCTACCAGTAATATACGCTTGTCTCAAAGGTTAAGCCATGCATGTCTAAGTACGAACATCAATGAATGTGAAACCGCATAAGGCTCAGTATAACAGCTATAATTTACAAGATCATAAACCCAATGAGTTAGTTGGATAACTGTGGAAAAGCCAGAGCTAATACATGCAACATGCCGGGACTGGTACCCTCGCCGGGTGCTGGAACTGGTGCACTTATTAGTTAAACCAATCGCCTCCGGGCGGCTTGAGTTGAAGTCTGGATAAGCTCGCAGATCGTATGGTCGCTCGCCGACTGACGACAGATCTTTCAAATGTCTGCCCTATCAACTATTGATGGTAGTGTAGAGGACTACCATGGTTGCGACGGGTAACGGGGAATCAGGGTTCGATTCCGGAGAGGGAGCCTGAGAAATGGCTACCACATCCAAGGAAGGCAGCAGGCGCGTAAATTACCCAATCCCGGCACGGGGAGGTAGTGACGAGAAATAACAATATGGACCTCTCTAACGATGGTCCATAATTGGAATGAGTTGAGTATAAATCCTTCAACAAGGATCAAGGGAGGGCAAGTCTGGTGCCAGCAGCCGCGGTAATTCCAGCTCCACTAGCGTATATTAAAGTTGTTGCGGTTAAAACGTTCGAAGTTGATTCCCCGTCCAGACTCGCGACCGCCGCGGGCGCCCGGTTACACGCCGGGACCGTCCGTGAGCGAGCTCGCGGCTGCGACTCACAATGGTGTGCCTGGGCGTTTACTCCGTGAACGGGTACCGGTTAACCGGTTCAGTCCGGCCCGGCCCCTCATGGTGCTCAGGGTACTCACGTTTACCTTGAACAAATTAGAGTGCTCACAGCAGGCTAGTACAAAAGCGTCCGGC
>NW_026453533.1:5000-7500 GCF_943734755.1 Anopheles moucheti
GATAGTGCGACTAACGGGCTTTGATAGTGCGACCAACGGGCTTGATAGTGCGACCTATGGGCTTGATAGTGCGACTAACGGGCTTGATAGTGCGACTTATGGGCTTGATAGTGCGACTTATGGGCTTGATAGTGCGACTTACGGGCTTGCTTTTCCATGTTTTTCGCATCGAGCTTCGGTTCGTTTCGAATAATTTTGTCCATGTTTTTCGTTTGCTACGAGAGGTTCGGTTCGTTTTCAGTTATCCCTGTGTTCATGGTTTTCGTGTGCTTCGAGAGGTGTGGTCCGTGTTTTTGAGTACTCTTGTCCATGATTCTCGTGTGCTTCTAGAGGTTTGGTCCGATTTTCAGTACTCTTGTCCATGACTTTCACATGCTCTGATAGGTAGGTTCGTTCTCAGTTATCCCTGTGTTCATGGTTTTCGTGTGCTTCGATAGGTTTGGTTCGTGTTTTTGAGTACTCTTGTCCATGATTTTCGTGTGCTTCTAGAGGTTTGGTCCGATTTTCAGTACTCTTGTCCATGCTTTCACATGCTCTGATAGGTAGGTTCGTTCTCAGTTATCCCTGTGTTCATGGTTTTCGTGTGCTTCGATAGGTTTGGTCCGTGTTTTTGAGTACTCTTGTCCATGATTTTCGTGTGCTTCTAGAGGTTTGGTCCGATTTTCAGTACTCTTGTCCATGCTTTCACATGCTCTGATAGGTAGGTTCGTTCTCAGTTATCCCTGTGTTCATGGTTTTCGTGTGCTTCCATAGGTTTGGTCCGTGTTTTTGAGTACTCTTGTCCATGATTTTCGTGTGCTTCTAGAGGTTTGGTCCGATTTTCAGTACTCTTGTCCATGACTTTCGTCTGCTTCGATTCGTTCACTCTATTACTCTTGTCTGTGGTTTTCGTTTGCTTCGATTCGTTCACTCTTATTACTCTTGTCTTTGGTTTTCGTTTGCTTCGATTCGTTCACTCCATTACTCTTGTCTGTGGTTTTCGTTTGCTTCGATTCGTTCAGTCCATTACCCTTGTTTGCGGTTTTCGTTTGCTTCGATTCGTTCAGTCCATTACTTTTGTATGTGATTTTCGTTTGCTTCGAGTCGTTCAGTCCATTACCCTTGTCTATGATTTTCGTTTGCTTCGAGTCGTTCAGTCCAATACTTACCTTTGTCTATGATTTTCGCTCTAGCCCAGTCGCCCTGCGCTCTGGAAATCACATTCCAACTCTATCACCGATAGTGCTCACACCTTGGAAACCACATTTCACCCGGGGAACCTTAGGGTGGATTTTGAGCCTTTCGGGATTGCGAAACCATCATTTAACACTCTAAACTTAATTTCCGCAATCCCAGACGCACTTTCCATATGGTCTCCAAAAATGCGTGTGAGCTGACCTGGTCCCTTATAATAGGCAATGAACACGATTTTGGCAAAATATTTTTTTCAAAATTTTTTGACTCACCGGGTAAAATCGAATTTACTTGGGAAAAATGTTCTAGCAGGGGCCCTCCCATACAAAAATTTTTTCTTCTCAAAAATGATTTTCGTTTCACTTTTCATACTCAGGGGAGTCTAAAATTGATGTTTTGAGTCACCGTGAAAAAAAAATTTTTTTGACCCGAGCTTGTGTCGGCGACCCAAAATCGACGCACTTGGGAAAAATGTTCTAGCAGGGGCCCTCCCATACAAAAATTTTTTCTTCTCAAAAATGATTTTCGTTTCACTTTTCATACTCAGGGGAGTCTAAAATTGATGTTTTGAGTCACCGTGAAAAAAAAATTTTTTTGACCCGAGCTTGTGTCGGCGACCCAAAATCGACGCACTTGGGAAAAATGTTCTAGCAGGGGCCCTCCCATACAAAAATTTTTTCTTCTCAAAAATGATTTTCGTTTCACTTTTCATACTCAGGGGAGTCTAAAATTGATGTTTTGAGTCACCGAGAAAAAAAATTTTTTTGACCCGAGCTTGTGTCGGCGACCCAAAATCGACGCACTTGGGAAAAATGTTCTAGCAGGGGCCCTCCCATACAAAAATTTTTTTTTTGACTCACCGGGTAAAATGGTCGCACTTGGTAAAAATGTTCTAGCAGGGGCCCTCCCATACAAAAATTTTTTCTTCTCAAAAATGATTTTCGTTTCACTTTTCATACTCAGGGGAGTCTAAAATTGATGTTTTGAGTCACCGTGAAAAAAAAAATTTTTTGACCCGAGCTTGTGTCGCGACCCAAAAATCGACTCACTTGGGAAAAATGTTCTAGCAGGGGCCCTCCCATACAAAAATTTTTTCTTCTCAAAAATGATTTTCGTTTCACTTTTCATACTCAGGGGAGTCTAAAATTGATGTTTTGAGTCACCGTGAAAAAAAAAATTTTTTGACCCGAGCTTGTGTCGGCGACCCAAAATCGACGCACTTGGGAAATATGTTCTAGCAGGGGCCCTCCCATACAAAAATTTTTTCTTCTCAAAAATGATTTTCGTTTCACTTTTCATACTCAGGGGAGTCTAAAATTGATGTTTT
>NW_026453533.1:15000-20000 GCF_943734755.1 Anopheles moucheti
GTTCCCTAGCGGGGCTTGGGACCAGGAGTATTAAGCGCACGTGGCATCGCCTTTATTAATTCCATTATTCATATTGGTCTCCCATCGCATTCGATAATGCCGTTCCTCTATTTACTTCCCACCCTTGAAATTCCCCTCGCTTATCGGCCGGAAGTAGTAGATTCCGTGATAGATGCCAGGGAGTCTGCAGATAGCACCTCACGCACCCCCTGGTTGGACGGCTCCCTTCGTGATGTTCGGCGTAGCCGCTCCATCTCTCGTCTTCTCACACGCCGCCGGATGATGTCCGCCTCCGAAGGGGCTGTCCGACTCCGCCGACTTCTACCTCGTGGGACTGGTGGTAGAGTCCCTTCCCTCGCTCGTTGACGATAGACCCGCTGTAGGTAGAGTCTTCGCTCGTGTCGCGCTCTCAAGGTACTCGGAGAAGGAGGCAGTCCGCGTCCTCGTGTGGGGATGGGTGGTGGCGCTTCTCCTGCTTCCTCCGCCTGCACCGCCGCCATCAGAATGATCCTCTCACGATCACGTTCAGCTGCTGCCAGTGCGGATGCAAGGCGCACTTCCGCCCGTTCTTCAGCCCTTCGACGACCTCTTCTGTTTCGGCTGGCTCGACCTCGGTTGACTCGGAAGAGGTCCGCCACCCCGTCGACAGACACCTGCTCGCCATCCTGTGCACCAGCGTCGTCTGCTGATGTTATCGCCGGTTGCGATTCGAGATGTGCACAAAGGTTGAGCTGCAGCTCATCCTCGCGCCAGAGCTGCTGTAACACCTTCGTGATTCTGCGAGCAGCTTCCTGGATGTTGTTCCACCGCTCGGGGCTCTCCAGCAACTTCATGCCCATGTTGTCCTCGTTGACTGGGTCGCTGGTGCCGTACCCCAGCAGCTCCACTCGGATGTCCTGGAACACCTCGCACCGGAACAGCACGTGGGCCACCGACTCGACAGACCCCGGGCACCGTGGGCACTCCGCCGATGGGGCAAAACCGCAGACATGGAGGTATTCCCGGAAGAAACCGTGCCCGGTTAACACCTGCGAGAGGTGGAAATCCACCTCTCCATGCCGCCTTCCCATCCACTGGTGCAGGTCCGGGATCACTCGGTGGGCCCAAACCACGTACCGACTGGCCGTTGATGCTGCGGCCGCCTCGTCCCATGCTCTCTGCCACTCCTGCAGAGTCCTCTGCCGCTCCTCCAGCCGGATGTCCTTGCGGCTGGCACCCGGAGCAGCTAGGAGCCTCCGATGGCACCTTGCGTCCTCTCGCACCAGCAGCCTGAACGGCACAAGGCCTGCTAGCACGACTCCGGTCTCGTATGCCACCGACACGAACGAGCTGGTGACGCCACGTGCCAGGGGCTTCTGCACCTGGGCCAGCTTCCGTCGGCACCACTGCAGATCCGTCGCCTCAGACCACACGGGGGCAGCATACCGGACGATCGACTCCGCCACCGCCGCCAACAACCGACGCTTGGCCACCTGGGGTCCACTGTGGTTTCTCATGACTGAGGTGACCACGCCTACCACGCGGAGGGCTTTGGCCGTCGACAGCTCCACGTGTGGCTTCCACGAAAGGTGGTCGTGGATCTGGACCCCCAGGTACCGGATCGACTGCTTACTGTGGATGATGGTGTCTCCGACGCGGAACGGCACCCTCAGTTCACCTCTCCGCAGGCTGGAGATCATCACGCCCTCGGTCTTCTCCGGAGCGAGCTGCAGGTGATGGTCCTCCATCCAGGCCGCGATCGCGTCCACCGCCTGTTCAGCTACAGATGCCGCCTCCTCTGGTGTGCACCCCTGTGCCAGGACCGCAATGTCGTCCGCAAAGCCGATGACGCTGGCCCCTTCGGGGAGCTCGACCCGTAACACGCCGTCATACATAATGTTCCACAGTGTCGGGCCCAGGATGGACCCCTGTGGAACACCTGCAGTCACTCGACGTGTAACGGGCCCGTCTGCAGTGTCATAGACGAGCTCCCTGTCGGTGAAATAGTCCTTCAGGATGTTGCGTATCTGCCTCGGCACGCCCTTGTCCTCGAGCGCAGCAGCGATGCACTGCCAGCTGGCAGTGTTAAATGCGTTGCGCACGTCCAGCGCAACAACCAGGAGGCAGCGCTTGTCCCGGTTGTTAGTCCGTCCGAATGACATCGCGCGACGGCCCGCATTTACCACCAGTTGGATCGCCTGTACAGTCGAACGGCCCTTCCGGAACCCGAACTGGTTTTCCGCCAACCTTGGCGAATCCAAGTCCTCCACGACGTCGTTGATCCGCGTCAGCAGCATCCGCTCATATACCTTTCCCGGGTTGTTCAGAAGCAGGATCGGGCGCGCAGAAGAAGCGAGTCCCGGTGGCTTGCCCGGCTTGGGGACAAGGGCCAGCTTCTGTCTCTTCCATTCATCCGGGAACCGCTCGCTGTCCAAGCATTCCTGGAACATGTCACGAAAGACCTCCGGATGCTTCCGAATGGCGGCAGTCAGAGCGGCATTCGGTACACCGTCCAGACCTGGGGCCTTCCGCGGGTTCAGTGAGCTCGCGATGTCCAGCAGCTCCTGCGTTGAGACGGCCCGAACTGGTTCCTCTTCCCCTCTCTCCAGGACTTGGCTTGACGACGAAGGCCAGTCAACTGGAGGATGCTGGGGGAACAGAGTGGAGACGACGCCCTCCAGAACCGATGGGTCGCGCTCCCTCGCTGTCCAGCTTCCACGGAGGCGGCTAAGCACGTTACGGAACCACTGTCCCGTCTCGTCGTCCGCGAGCCCCTGCAGCATCTCGTCGAAGTGCGTTCTCTTGCTGGTGGAGATAGCTGTCTCCAGGGCGGTCCGCACCTGAAGGAGATCGCTGGCTGCGGCGAGCTGCTCTGCCTCGTTGGTTGCGGCTTCGAAGCGATCCTTAGCGAGGCGGCAGTCCTCACACAAGGCCTCGATCGCTGGCGTCCACCAATAAGCAGGTCGTCCCGAATGGCCTTGCGAAGGGAACACTCGCGCCATGGTTCCATCGCAGGCTTCCGTCAGGACCCTCTCCAAGCTTCCCGCACTTGTAACCCGCTCTGCGAACGATGCTACGTCGAGCGCCACGTCGAAAAGCCGGGCGTCAAACTGACGGGTACGCCATCTCGTGCCGCTTTCTCGCGTAGAAGGACTCTCCTGTCGACGACGATCTGCCGCTGGCCGCTGAAGAAACTCCCCCACAGCAAACCGAATGTACACGTGGTCGCTGTACGAGTACCGGCTCATTATCCTCCATCGATGCTCCGGAAAGGTGTTAGCTCCGGCGATGCTGCGACTGGCAAAGGCAACATCCACCACGCTCGGACGAGCCACTCCGTTGCCAAGGAAGGTTGGGGCGGTGCCGGTGTTTAACACCTCCAGCCCCAAGCTGTCGACGAGCTGGACCACAATCTCGCCCTTTGCGTTGGTGCGGCCGCTACCCCAAGCGCTATGCCACGCGTTAAGGTCCCCTGCCATGACGACGTGCGAGTGACCTCTCGCTACCACTTCGATGCGCTGCATGATCTCCTCGAACTCTGGAACACCCGCTGAAGGCGACACATAGCAGCAAATGAACAGGATGCCGTTGATCCGGGCAGCCGCGATCCCAGACTGCGTCACGGAGACCACTTGCTGGACCGGATAAGACTCGCTGCTGGCTATGATGGCCACCTTCCCGTCCCTGTCCGCCACCCAGTTCCCGTTGTTCCTGGGAACACTATGCAGCTCCACCATTAAGCAGACGTCCGCCCGCTCCGTCCTCATCGTGTTGAGCGCAAGATCTTGTGCGCTCCTGCTGCGGTTCACGTTAATCTGGAGCACATCCATCTAGTTTGAGGGCTGTGCACCACAGGCTGCAGCACCGATGCGATGGGCACCGCCGCACAGCATACACTTGATGTCATTGGTGCAATCCGACGCCTTGTGGTTGTGGTCGCCGCATCGTATACAACACTTAGACCTGTCGTCCCCAGTACATCTTGCGGCGATGTGCCCCCGCTCCAAACACCGGAAGCACCGAGCCAGCTGACCCGACACTTTTGGGGCTTCGTGCACCGCACAATACGTGTAGCCCAGCTCCAGCCGTCGGTCCTTGACGAGATCGGCTTCTGCTCGTGGGAGGCGCACGCGGGCCCGCTTCGTCATATCACGACGCTCCCAAAGGTTCACGGTAGCTACCGACGACTGCTTGCCCAGAGAGGTCATGATCGCCTTTTTGATAGCTTCTTCGTCGACCATGTTATCAATCCCGGTCAGGACGACCTCAGCCATCTCGGTCCTGACGGATGCAGATCCAGTCTCCCCGATGACCTCCTGAATGATGTCCTTCAGCGCGGCACTATCAACGTCGCGGCTCAACGGCAGCAGAAGGTGGTCTTTTGGCGTTCTTCTGCCAACACCAATTTGCCGCTGGAAATCAGCTATCCGCGGACTGGTCCGGAGCTTCACGTACATATCCTTGTAGGACACTCCTGGGGCAGGCACAACGACGATTTCATCTGGACGTTTCCGTCTCGGGCGCCGCTTCTCCTGCTGTTGTTGCATGTTCGTCCACTGCTGCTGCTGGTATGCTGGCTGCTGCTTACTCTGCTTCCGCAGCAACTGGCCCTGCAAACGCCACTGTTGTTGCTGGGGCTGCCCAGCCGAACGCTGTCCGCTCTGATGTTGCTGCGGACGTTGCTGCTGTTGCCGCTGCGGCTGCTGCCGTTGCTGGAGCTGCGGCCACTGCTGCTGATGCTGCTGAGCCGGCTGCTGGCGTGCCGGCTTACGGCGCACCACCTCGGCCCAGGAGCCGCCTTCCTGGTCCGGAGACGGCACCACCGTAGCCGTCACCGCACCCTCTCGCTGTTGTGCCAGCTGCTGCTGCTGCTGCTGCTGCTGTTGCTGCTGCGATTGCGCAACAACCAGTTGCGTAAGAAGCCCAGAGACCATCTCCCGCTCCTTACGGTTCTCCTCTCGCAGATGGAGCACCTCCTGGCGATGGCACTCCTGCATCGCCGCGAGGTCTTTCCTATATTG
>NW_026453533.1:35000-47500 GCF_943734755.1 Anopheles moucheti
CCCTATTCTCGCTAGGAGGTTCGGTTCGATTCCTGTACACTACAACGAGCTTTTCCAATTCTTGTGTCCGACTGGCGAACGTTCTGTTGCGTTATAAACTTCGCGGTACTTGCCACCGGGTATGGTGTCCGTACAACCTTCTGAGAAATAGCCGGCGCGATCGACGGGATTAACCGACAATGCAGCGCTGGCTCTTGATCGGGCAATTTACGGGCTTTATCGGGCAATTTACGGGCTTGATGGTGCGACTTACGGGCCTGATAGTGCGACTAACGGGCTTGATAGGGCAATTTACGGGCTTTTTGGTGCGAATTACGGGCTTTTTGGTGCGACTTATGGGCTTGATAGGGCAATTTACGGGCTTTTTGGTGCGACTTATGGGCTTGATAGGGTAATTTACGGGCTTGTTGGTGCGACTTATGGGCCTGATAGTGCGACTAACGGGCTTGATAGGGCAATTTACGGGCTTTTTGGTGCGACTTACGGGCCTGATAGTGCGACTTATGGGCCTGATAGTGCGACTAACGGGCTTTGATAGTGCGACCAACGGGCTTGATAGTGCGACCTATGGGCTTGATAGTGCGACTAACGGGCTTGATAGTGCGACTTATGGGCTTGATAGTGCGACTTATGGGCTTGATAGTGCGACTTACGGGCTTGCTTTTCCATGTTTTTCGCATCGAGCTTCGGTTCGTTTCGAATAATTTTGTCCATGTTTTTCGTTTGCTACGAGAGGTTCGGTTCGTTTTCAGTTATCCCTGTGTTCATGGTTTTCGTGTGCTTCGAGAGGTGTGGTCCGTGTTTTTGAGTACTCTTGTCCATGATTCTCGTGTGCTTCTAGAGGTTTGGTCCGATTTTCAGTACTCTTGTCCATGACTTTCACATGCTCTGATAGGTAGGTTCGTTCTCAGTTATCCCTGTGTTCATGGTTTTCGTGTGCTTCCATAGGTTTGGTCCGTGTTTTTGAGTACTCTTGTCCATGATTTTCGTGTGCTTCTAGAGGTTTGGTCCGATTTTCAGTACTCTTGTCCATGCTTTCTCATGCTCTGATAGGTAGGTTCGTTCTCAGTTATCCCTGTGTTCATGGTTTTCGTGTGCTTCCATAGGTTTGGTCCGTGTTTTTGAGTACTCTTGTCCATGATTTTCGTTTGCTTCTAGAGGTTTGGTCCGATTTTCAGTACTCTTGTCCATGCTTTCACATGCTCTGATAGGTAGGTTCGTTCTCAGTTATCCCTGTGTTCATGGTTTTCGTGTGCTTCGATAGGTTTGGTCCGTGTTTTTGAGTACTCTTGTCCATGATTTTCGTTTGCTTCTAGAGGTTTGGTCCGATTTTCAGTACTCTTGTCCATGCTTTCACATGCTCTGATAGGTAGGTTCGTTCTCAGTTATCCCTGTGTTCATGGTTTTCGTGTGCTTCCATAGGTTTGGTCCGTGTTTTTGAGTACTCTTGTCCATGATTTTCGTGTGCTTCTAGAGGTTTGGTCCGATTTTCAGTACTCTTGTCCATGCTTTCACATGCTCTGATAGGTAGGTTCGTTCTCAGTTATCCCTGTGTTCATGGTTTTCGTGAGCTTCGATAGGTTTGGTCCGTGTTTTTGAGTACTCTTGTCCATGATTTTCGTGTGCTTCTTGAGGTTTGGTCCGATTTTCAGTACTCTTGTCCATGCTTTCACATGCTCTGATAGGTAGGTTCGTTCTCAGTTATCCCTGTGTTCATGGTTTTCGTGAGCTTCGATAGGTTTGGTCCGTGTTTTTGAGTACTCTTGTCCATGATTTTCGTGTGCTTCTTGAGGTTTGGTCCGATTTTCAGTACTCTTGTCCATGCTTTCACATGCTCTGATAGGTAGGTTCGTTCTCAGTTATCCCTGTGTTCATGGTTTTCGTGTGCTTCCATAGGTTTGGTCCGTGTTTTTGAGTACTCTTGTCCATGATTTTCGTGTGCTTCTAGAGGTTTGGTCCGATTTTCAGTACTCTTGTCCATGCTTTCACATGCTCTGATAGGTAGGTTCGTTCTCAGTTATCCCTGTGTTCATGGTTTTCGTTTGCTTCGATTCGTTCACTCTATTACTCTTGTCTTTGGTTTTCGTTTGCTTCGATTCGTTCACTCCATTACTCTTGTCTGTGGTTTTTCGTTTGCTTCGATTCGTTCAGTCCATTACTCTTGTATGTGATTTTCGTTTGCTTCGATTCGTTCAGTCCATTACTCTTGTGTGTGGTTTTCGTTTGCTTCGAGTCGTTCAGTCCATTACCCTTGTCTATGATTTTCGTTTGCTTCGAGTCGTTCAGTCCAATACTTACCCTTGTCTATGATTTTCGCTCTAAGCCCAGTCGCCCTGCGCTCTGGAAATCACATTCCAACTCTATCACCGATAGCGCTCACACCTTGGAAACCACATTTCACCCAGGGGACCTTAGGGTGGATTTTGAGCCTTTCGGGATTGCGAAACCATCATTTAACACTCTAAACTTAATTTCCGCAATCCCAGACGCACTTTCCATATGGTCTCCAAAAATGCGTGTGAGCTGACCTGGTCCCTTATAATAGGCAATGAACACGATTTTGGCAAAATATTTTTTTCAAAATTTTTTGACTCACCGGGTAAAATCGAATTTACTTGGGAAAAATGTTCTAGCAGGGGCCCTCCCATACAAATTTTTTTCTTCTCAAAAATGATTTTCGTTTCACTTTTCATACTCAGGGGAGTCTAAAATTGATGTTTTGAGTCACCATGAAAAAAAAATTTTTTTTGACCCGAGCTTGTGTCGCGACCCAAAAATCGACTCACTTGGGAAAAATGTTCTAGCAGGGGCCCTCCCATACAAAAATTTTTTCTTCTCAAAAATGATTTTCGTTTCACTTTTCATACTCAGGGGAGTCTAAAATTGATGTTTTGAGTCACCGTGAAAAAAAAAATTTTTTGACCCGAGCTTGTGTCGGCGACCCAAAATCGACGCACTTGGGAAAAATGTTCTAGCAGGGGCCCTCCCATACAAAAATTTTTTCTTCTCAAAAATGATTTTCGTTTCACTTTTCATACTCAGGGGAGTCTAAAATTGATGTTTTGAGTCACCGAGAAAAAAAAATTTTTTTGACCCGAGCTTGTGTCGGCGACCCAAAAATCGACGCACTTGGGAAATATGTTCTAGCAGGGGCCCTCCCATACAAAAATTTTTTCTTCTCAAAAATGATTTTCGTTTCACTTTTCATACTCAGGGGAGTCTAAAATTGATGTTTTGAGTCACCGTGAAAAAAAAATTTTTTTGACCCGAGCTTGTGTCGGCGACCCAAAATCGACGCACTTGGGAAAAATGTTCTAGCAGGGGCCCTCCCATACAAAATTTTTTTCTTCTCAAAAATGATTTTCGTTTCACTTTTCATACTCAGGGGAGTCTAAAATTGATGTTTTGAGTCACCGTGAAAAAAAAATTTTTTTGACCCGAGCTTGTGTCGGCGACCCAAAATCGACGCACTTGGGAAAAATGTTCTAGCAGGGGCCCTCCCATACAAAATTTTTTTCTTCTCAAAAATGATTTTCGTTTCACTTTTCATACTCAGGGGAGTCTAAAATTGATGTTTTGAGTCACCGTGAAAAAAAAATTTTTTTGACCCGAGCTTGTGTCGGCGACCCAAAATCGACGCACTTGGGAAATATGTTCTAGCAGGGGCCCTCCCATACAAAAATTTTTTCTTCTCAAAAATGATTTTCGTTTCACTTTTCATACTCAGGGGAGTCTAAAATTGATGTTTTGAGTCACCGTGAAAAAAAAAATTTTTTGACCCGAGCTTGTGTCGGCGACCCAAAATCGACGCACTTGGGAAAAATGTTCTAGCAGGGGCCCTCCCATACAAAAATTTTTTCTTCTCAAAAATGATTTTCGTTTCACTTTTCATACTCAGGGGAGTCTAAAATTGATGTTTTGAGTCACGGTGAAAAAAAATTTTTTTGACCCGAGCTTGTGTCGGCGACCCAAAATCGACGCACTTGGGAAATATGTTCTAGCAGGGGCCCTCCCATACAAAAATTTTTTCTTCTCAAAAATGATTTTCGTTTCACTTTTCATACTCAGGGGAGTCTAAAATTGATGTTTTGAGTCACCGAGAAAAAAAAATTTTTTTGACCCGAGCTTGTGTCGGCGACCCAAAATCGACGCACTTGGGAAAAATGTTCTAGCAGGGGCCCTCCCATACAAAAATTTTTTCTTCTCAAAAATGATTTTCGTTTCACTTTTCATACTCAGGGGAGTCTAAAATTGATGTTTTGAGTCACGGTGAAAAAAAATTTTTTTGACCCGAGCTTGTGTCGGCGACCCAAAATCGACGCACTTGGGAAATATGTTCTAGCAGGGGCCCTCCCATACAAAAATTTTTTCTTCTCAAAAATGATTTTCGTTTCACTTTTCATACTCAGGGGAGTCTAAAATTGATGTTTTGAGTCACCGTGAAAAAAAAATTTTTTTGACCCGAGCTTGTGTCGGCGACCCAAAATCGACGCACTTGGGAAATATGTTCTAGCAGGGGCCCTCCCATACAAAAATTTTTTCTTCTCAAAAATGATTTTCGTTTCACTTTTCATACTCAGGGGAGTCTAAAATTGATGTTTTGAGTCACCGAGAAAAAAAAAATTTTTGACCCGAGCTTGTGTCGGCGACCCAAAATCGACGCACTTGGGAAAAATGTTCTAGCAGGGGCCCTCCCATACAAAAATTTTTTCTTCTCAAAAATGATTTTCGTTTCACTTTTCATACTCAGGGGAGTCTAAAATTGATGTTTTGAGTCACCGAGAAAAAAAAATTTTTTTTTGACTCACCGGGTAAAATGGTCGCACTTAGGAAAAATGTTCTAGCAGGGGCCCTCCCATACAAAAAATTTTTATTTCTCAAATCGATCCGTGGTTTCACTTTTCATACTCTAGGGCCCATTTGCTTCAACTTTGGAAAAAATTTTCGATGATGAAAAATTTTCACCTTCGACGTCCATCGACCACTCGACCCGAACTTGGTACTTTTGTATGGAGGTACCCAAGTGGTGACTTTCTCATACAAAAATTTTTATTTCTCAAATCGATCCGTGGTTTCACTTTTCATACTCTAGGGCCCATTTGGTTCAACTTTGGAAAAAATTTTCGATGATGAAAAATTTTCACCTTCGACGTCCATCGACCACTCGACCCGAACTTGGTACTTTTGTATGGAGGTACCCGAGTGGTGACTTTTTCATACAAAAATTTTTTTGCGAATACGTGTTCGTTCGCGATCATTAAGGCCATGAACAACAAGTCCGCTGCGATAGAAATAGTGCATTGTAGTTACTCGACGAGAAAAAAAATCGGGACTTAGAAAAATTTTTGAAAGTCAAATCGTATTGACTTCCAACAACACCTGATAATAAACACACATTGCCTGTTGCACCACAGTTCGCATTTGACTTAACAAATCGCCTGTTGGTACGCACATCACCATCGACTTTACCAATCGCGTTTCGCACCGCTAATCCCACTTGGCGTGGAGCCACGCACATAATGTTGCGAGGAGAGTATTAATCGGGACTTAGCGTTTTAAGCTCGCGAACACTCCACTATGGGAGTGCACGCAAGCACCAACTGTACACACACAACACAACAATCACTCTCGCGAACACTCCATTCCCAAAGTGAACGCGAGCACCAGCAAGCATGGGTCGCCTGAGAGGATCGATGCGAACGCATCTCTACAACTCGCAGCTCCCAGCCTGTAGTCCCGTCGTTTGCGGGCGGTCGAAGGTGTCGAAACTAGTTGTATCCACGGTCGACGGAAACACAGCCACCAGGGTTCCCTGTGGTAAGGTACTTCCACGTGCAGCGTGCTCCCGCCCGTTGCGGCTCAGTCTAGTGCTATAGCGGGGATGAGACGTCAGTGTGCGCGGGGCAGCACCGACGGATCTCGGAGGGTTGTTAAGCCCGCTAGCTTCCGATCACCTAATGGGTTTGAGAAGCGCTATCAGCTCGGATTGGATACGACCTTAGAGGCGTTCAGGCATAATCCAGCGGACGTAGCGTCATACCAAAGTCCGGTCGAACTAGTATTGAGCCAGTGGTCCGTACCTGTGGTTCCTCTCGTACTGCACAGGAATTCCGTTAAGATAGCGGCAAACAGCACACACCAGTAGGGTAAAACTAACCTGTCTCACGACGGTCTAAACCCAGCTCACGTTCCCTTGAAAGGGTGAACAATCCTACGCTTGGTGAATTTTGCTTCACAATGATAGGAAGAGCCGACATCGAAGGATCAAAAAGCCACGTCGCTATGAACGCTTGGCGGCCACAAGCCAGTTATCCCTGTGTAGTCTGGTGCGAGCCTCCAGAGAGAGCAGACGGAAATCCGCGTTCCTCCGTGTTTCAGAGCAAAAGTGCCGCAATTTGCGTTTGACCGGTGCGAAAGTTTGCAGTAAAGTTGGAGATACCCTCCGGAACCCCCCCTGCGAATTTGGTGGCCCCACGCCCCCCCTTGCGTGTGTTATTCAACGAAACGGTTTTTGTGACATATTGTGCGAAAGAGTGAAGATATCGAAAAAGTGATAGTGACACTTCGTGGGCCTCACCAGGCCACACCTTTTGGTGAAGAAACATTGGCCGAATTGATGGAGTTCGCGGAACGGCAGGTGTTTTTGTTGTGAAATTTCACACCTGTATAACTCCGAACATTGCGGATCGATTCGGCTGAAAGGTGTCTTAAAAGTTGCGCTCTACAGTAAAGAATAAGTGTTGAAAATTTCGTGGAAATCGGACAAAAACTCAGGGAGTTATTCGCGGACAAAGAAAACTACGTGCTCGTCGAAAATGGCGGCGTGTGTGTGAAAAAGAGCGAGGAAAAAAACTTCCGGACGAATCACCCCCCTGCTGGAGCGCTAGCGCTCCCGGAGGGGCACTCCCGGACGAAATTTCACCGCTCTTTGTGTGTGTGTGAAATTTGTGTGTGTGACATTTTCGGCCCAATACCATCGTGTGGGGTGTCTAACGACGCGTCTCGAAAAGAGGAGTGGGGGAAACGCGGTTTCCCCCCCCTAGCACCACCCACCCGCCACCCAGCCCCGGAAAACCCCCGCGAAAAGTGGTTTTCCGCGATTTTCCCGGCCAAGGAGCGGAGGTAGAGCTCCCGGGTGTTTGGAAGAAAGTTGCGGGGTGAATTTTCACATCGGAAACCATCGCCGGAAAAGTGATTTTCGCAACATCCAGAGAGATACGGGCGGAAAAGCGTTTTTCCGAAGAAGAAAATTTTCGCCCTGATACCGTCGTGCGGGGTATCAAACGACGAGTTTTCAAGAGAGGAGTCGGGGAAAATACCCCCCCACCACCATACCACCCACTCCCACCCCCCTAGGGCGGAAAAACCACCCAGGAAGCGGTTTTTGGCGATTTTCCCGGCCAAGGAGCGGAGGTAGAGCTCCCGGGTGTTTGGAAGAAAGTTGCTGGGTGAATTATCACTTCCAAAACCGTCGCCGGAAAAGTGATTTTCGCAACATCCAGAAAGATACGGGCGGAAAAGCGTTTTTCCGAAGAAGAAAATTTTCGCCCTGATACCGTCGTGCGGGGTATCAAACGACGAGTTTTCAAGAGGGGAGTCGGGAAAATACCCCCCCACCACCATACCACCCACCCCCACCCCCCTAGAGCGGAAAAACCACCCAGGAAGCGGTTTTTCGCGATTTTCCGCGGAAAATTTTATCGCCACCCCACAAAGAGCGGTATCAAAAGAAGCGGCTTGACGAGACGAGTTCAACGCGCACCCACTCGTCCTCCTACCATCTTCCCTTACTTCACCAGGCCGGAAAAACCTCTCCTTGGCCCGCTATTAGCGTCCTCCCGCAAGGGAGAGTTGAAGTGGGGCGTCAGTAATGGCGACAACTCGCACCACGCGACTCAGGTCGGAGTCCACCGACGAAAGGGTGGGGCGGTCCCTTTCGGCTGTTGAGCCGAAAGTTATGCTTACGCGAGTCTCGGCGACGGCAACGAAGCAGGGAATCTCGGACATGGCGGAGCTCCGACAGCTCCTGAACGATTCGTCGCTGTCCAATGAACAGCTGCGTGCAACGATCGCCGGTCTGCAGCAGGAGATAACGATGCTCCGGCAGCAGATGGAGGCGATGGCAGAACAGGCCAGGCAGGAGACGAAGCTGGTCAGGGAGGAAGCCCGCATGCGTGAGACGGTGGCTCGTGAGGAAAACGAGCGTCTGCGCCATGAGCTGAAGGAGGAGCGCGCCAGCCTCCAAGAACTGCTGGCGCAGACGCTAGGCTACGGTGGTGGCCAGCGTTCAGGGCGGCAGCAGCAGCAGCAGCAGCAGCAGCAGCAGCAGCAGCAGCAGCAGCAGCAGCAGCAGCAGCAGCAGCAATGGAGGCAGCAGCAGCACCAGCAAGGAGCGGCGATGGCAACGGCAGCTCCACTTCCGGACCAGGAAGGCGGCTCTTGGTCCGAGGTGGTGCGTCGCAAACCAGCACGCCAAACAACGAGCCGGCAGCAGCAGCAGCAGCAGCAGCAACAGCAGCAGCAGCAGCAGCAGTGGCCGGAACTACCGCAACGACGGGCGGAGGTTCAGCGACAGGCGTTCGCTGGGCCATCACGACAGCAGCCCCAGCAACAGCAGGGACAACAGGCTCGGCGCAGCCAGCCTGCAACACAACGAGGAGGACAGCGCCAGCGGCAGCGTAAAGCGAAGCCGGACGCGGTAGAAATCGCCCCAGGCGAGGGGCAAACCTGGCTGGAGGTATACCAGGCGGTGCGAGCGGCTCCAGAAATGGAGAAGCACCAGGAAGCCCTCGGTGTAGGACGACGCACCACACGCTCCAGGTTGGTGATGGAGCTGAACGAAGGCGCGGACGCTGCAGGAGTCCTGCAGACCATAAAGGAGGTCTGCGAAAAAACGGAGCTGTCGGCCTCAGCTCGACTGGTGACGCCGACGACGGAAATCAAAATTGCAGCGATCGACCCTTTAGCGAAGGAGGCCGATGTGGCGATGGCACTGTCCAATCTGTGCCATATCACCGTGGAGGAGACCTCGGTTCGTCTGCGACCTGCGTGGGACAGCACGAAGGTGGCGATAGTTCGGGTACCGGTCAAGGTAGCGGAGAAGCTGGTGGGCGAGCACGTGAAGATCAAGTTCACGTCTTGCCTGATCGAGCAAGTGACGCAACTGCAGGCGCGTCAGCAACGCTGCTTCAGGTGCCTGGAGACGGGGCACATCCGGGCGGCGTGCAAGAGCGAGACGGATCGCTCGGCTTGCTGCATTCGCTGCGGGAAGCCGGACCATCAGGCGAAGAGCTGCACGGCGGAGGTCTGCTGTGCCGCCTGCGGGGGACCGCATCGGGTGGGACACCCGACGTGCCGGCGCTGAGAGTGCTGCAGGTGAACCTCGGGCGATGTCAGGCAGCACAAGACCTGATGTTGCAGACGGCTCGCGAGCTCGAGGTTCAGGTGGTGCTCGCCTGCGAGCTGTATCGGCCGCCTCGCGACGACCCGCGGTGGGCCGTTGATGTGGAGCAGGGCGTGGCGATCATCGCAACGGGCGCCTATCCAATTCAGCGTTTGTGGGGGAGCGTCGCCCCGGGACTAGTGGTGGCCACCATAGCAGGAGTCACGTTTGCCAGCTGTTACGTGTCCCCCAGCAGCGGTCCCGCGGAATTCGAGAGCTTCCTCGGTGCGGTGGAAATGTCGCTCGTCGGACACACAACATCCGTCCTGGCCGGCGACTTTAATGCGTGGAACGAGGAATGGGGGAGCGCGCGCACTACCCAGAAGGGGCAGGATCTCCTGAGTGTGGTGGAGCAGCTGTCGCTGCAGACGCTCAACCGTGGCAACGTGCCCACGTTCAAGGGCAACGGGGCGGCGCGAGAAAGCGTGATCGACGTTACATTCGCTAGCCCATCCATCGCGAGGCCGGGCACATGGCGAGTGCTGAGCCGATTCTCCGGTAGCGATCACGCCTACGTTGAGTTTCAGGTGGACGTTCCGGGTCAACGTTCCACGCGACGAGGCCAGCAGCAGCGAAGCCGGACAGCAGCCAGCGATGGGACAGCCAGACACGCCGGGACCCGGTGGAAGACGGCGCAATTCGACAGGAGGTGCTTCGACATCGCCCTCACACACGGCCACTTCGAACAGGTCGATACACCGGAGGGGCTGATCGGCGGACTCACCCAGGCGTGCGATGAGACCTTGGAGAGAGTGCATGGGGCCACTTTCCACCGCAAGCCCCAGATGTACTGGTGGTCTCCAGAGATCGAGCGCCTGAGGGAGGAGTGCGAAGCAGCGGAGGCCGCTCATTGCCGAGCCCAACTGTCGGAGCGTGCAGCGACATCTGCCAGGCTGCAGGATTGCCGCCGTCTGCTGAAGGCTGAAATAAAGAGCAGCAAAGAAAGCAGCCTCCAGGAGCTGATCGACTGTGTTGAAGCTGAGGTGTTCGGACTCGGGTACAAAGTGGTGCGAGCGAAACTGCGCAGCAGGGCGCCACCGGAAACGGACCGAGCCGTACTCGACCCGATCGTCGACGCGCTGTTTCCGGAGCATCCAGCATTTGAGTGGCCAGACATCGAAGCGTGTGCTGCCTCACACGAGGCTCTGAGGCCGGTCACGGTCGCGGAGATCCTGTCGCTGGCCGAGCGGATGGCTCCCTCGAAGGCGCCAGGGTTGGACGGCATACCCAACGCCGCAGTGAAGGCGGCGATGAGGAAGCATCCGGAGGTGTTCGCGAAAGTCTACAACCAGCTGCTCGAACAGGGCGAGTTTCCTGCGGAGTGGAAGGAGGCTCGTCTCGTGCTGATCGCGAAGCCGGGAAAGCAGCCGGGCGATCCGTCGTCATACCGCCCGCTGCTCATGCTGGGAGCAGTCGCCAAGGGGTTCGAACGGCTGATCCTAGATCGGCTGAACGACCACTTGGAGGACAGCGACGCGCCTCGTCTGTCGCCAAACCAGCACGGGTTCCGGCGAGGCCGGTCAACCATCCAGGCCATCGAACGAGTAGTCGAGCGGGGGCAGCACGCAAGGACATTCCATCGCACCAACCAGCGGGACCCTCGCTGTCTGGCGGTGGCAGCGCTGGACGTGAGGAACGCCTTTAATTCCGCGAGCTGGAAGGCGATTGCGGCTGCCCTGCAGAAGCTGCAGGTCCCTACAGCCCTCCAGAGAATCCTGCGCAGCTACTTCTCTGAGAGGAGGCTGGTGTACGAGACCAGCGAGGGACCAGTGCGGCGTACGATCACGGCAGGCGTTCCACAGGGCTCAATACTGGGCCCAACGTTGTGGAACGCTATGTACGACGGTGTGCTTCGGCTGGAGCTGCCCGAGGGTGCTGAAGTGATCGGCTTCGCGGACGACATCGCGGTGCTGGCGGAGGGGACTACACCTGAAGCAGCGACGCGAGCAGCAGAGACGGCGATTGCGGTGATTAGTTCGTGGATGGCACAACACCATCTGGAGATTGCTCCGGCCAAAACCGAACTGATCATCGTGTCCACCATGCGGCGAGACAACACCCGTGTCCCGGTGAGCGTCAGCGGAGTGGAGAAGATGCCGACCCGTACTCTAAAGTACCTCGGGGTCATCATCGAGGACCACCTGTCGTGGAAGCCACACGTCGAGCAGGCCACGTCGAAGGCGCTCCGAGTGGCACAGGCGATTTCCAGGCTGCTCCGCAACCACGGCGGGCCAACGAGTGCGAAGCGGCGTCTCCTGGCGTCAGTGGTGGACTCCACCCTCCGCTACGCTGCTCCCATTTGGCACGAGGCGGTCCAGCTCCGGGCGTGTCGCAGACAGCTCAACCGCGTGCAGGGACTATACGCACGGCCGGTCGCCCGCACTTTCGTTACGGTGCGGAACGAGGTGGCAACGGTGCTGGCCAACGTGGTCCCGATCTGTCTGCTGATCGAGGAAGATGCAAGGTGTTACCAGCGTAACCAGCAGCCGGGCATCAGCACGCAGGAGGTGCGAGCAGAGGAGCGGCGACGGACCGTCGAACAGTGGCAGGTGGAGTGGGATGAGCTGGCCCCGACGAGCCGCTTCACCGCGTGGTCACACACGGTGATACCGAACATCGCGGCGTGGAGGGACAGGCGCCACGGGGAGATGACCTTCCATCTCGCCCAGGTGCTGTCGGGTCATGGATTTTTCCATGACTACCTCCACGTAAAACACCTTTCGCCGTCACCGGACTGTACACGATGTCCGGGGGTCCCGGAAACGGCGGAGCACGCGTTTTTTCACTGCCCGCGCTTTGCGGATGTGCGAGGCGAGCTGATGGAGGAGGGAGACACTGCCTCTGTCACCCCTCAAAACCTTCAGGCGTACCTGCTGCTAAGCCAGGAAAACTGGAGCAACGTGTGTGAGGCTGCACGCCGTATCACCGTGGCGCTCCAGCAGGACTGGTACGTGGAGCGGGCAACCAGCGCGCACGAGGAGATGGTGGCAGCATCTCAGCGGCTAGACGCGGCTCACGAGCACATCGTAGCGGCTCGAAACGAGAGACGGAACGAGGC
>NW_026453533.1:52500-57500 GCF_943734755.1 Anopheles moucheti
GTTCGATGGCTGCCATTGGGAGTGTGCGCACAGGTACGAAGGCCACTGGCCTACGGTCGCGCACGCTCAATATCGTAGTATAGACACACCTCTCTCGCGGGTCTAATTGGCGTGCGCGGCCCCCAAAAGGTAACATAGCAGTTTGTTCTGCTGATACCGTGTTTCTCTATCTCTCTAACCAACTCACACAACAACATATATGTATTGATCGGTAATGATCCTTCCGCAGGTTCACCTACGGAAACCTTGTTACGACTTTTACTTCCTCTAAATCATCAAGTTCGGTCAACTTCGGCCATGCCAGCTGCAGCTCACGAAGGAACCGCGGAAGGTGTGCCTCCAGAGACCTCACTAAATAATCCATCGGTAGTAGCGACGGGCGGTGTGTACAAAGGGCAGGGACGTAATCAGCGCTAGCTAATGACTAGCACTTACTAGAAATTCCAGGTTCATGGGGACCGTTGCAGTCCCCAATCCCAACTAAATGAGCATTTGGGTGATTTCCCGTTCCTCTCGGAATGGGGGCGCCAATTGGCGAGAACACGCTGCTGCTCACATTGTAGCACGCGTGCAGCCCAGAACATCTAAGGGCATCACGGACCTGTTATCGCTCATTCTCACCTTGCTAAACACAAGTTGTCCCGCTAAGCAGGGCAAACGTGGCCGACGACCGCCCGTGAAGGGGCCGCCGGCCTTGACGTCAGGTGCGCCCGGAGGTGCACTGCTGACAGCGTTCTAGTTAGCTTGTTTGAGTCGCGTTCGTTATCGGAATTAACCAGACAAATCATTCCACGAACTAAGAACGGCCATGCACCACTACCCTTAAATTTGAGAAAGAGCTCTCAATCTGTCTTACCTCGATAAGTTCGGACCTGGTAAATTTTCCCGTGTTGAGTCAAATTAAGCCGCAAGCTCCACTTCGTTTTTTTTTTTTTTTTTAACAAATGCAGGTTTTATTGTTCATAAACATTATGTTCTAACAAACAATAGCATAAACCCACGCTCTTGACGCACGACGTCGCCCGCCAGGGATTTGTCATGCGTCTTTACGAACCCTTTCGGATGTCCCTTCCCTATTTCTTTATTAAATTGAATCGTATCTTAACCGCATATTAAAGGCGTACGCTTGCTTAGTCCGCGTGACTCACTCATTCTTTCCCCTCTCGGAGATCTCAAGAAGTCAACCCGACATCTATCGATCTGACCATTCCGCCTCGCTGGCGGCAGCCTCCTCCGCGGGTGTCAATCGTCGGCCCGCATTCGAAGCACGACGGCGCCTTTCGTTTTCCCGTCTGTTGCGTCGCGACCGTATCCGATCCGCCTCCGTAGGCGCGGTCCGACGGCGGCGCGTCGTCGAGGGTCCCTCAGCCTGGACCCGAGCTCGCCATGCGCGCTGCATGAATAGACGCCGCTCGTGGCGCACTCTCAACGTCTCCGGGGAAGGTGGTCCCCCTCTGCTGCGCCTCGGTATAGGTGGAGGAGCTAGGCCCGCTCGCTCCGCCTCAACTGCCGTCCGCAGTACCTCGTCATCTCGGGCGGCCAGTGCTGCTGCGACGTCCGCAGCCAGTCGCACTCGCGCCCGATCCTCCGCTCTGCCGCGAAGCCGTCGGTTGCGGGCAGATCGCTGACGCGCTGCTCGCGACTCGTTCACGCGCCGCGTTATGTCTTCGATGATGACGTCGTCCATCTCCTCACCGAAGAGTGCGGCCACACTTTCGAGGACCACTTCCTCGTCCTCGGCGAAAGCCGCTTCCGTTCGACCATTGGTGAGCGCTTCCTCATCGCGCCACAGCTGTTGAAGCACTGTGGTGATGGTCTTTGCTGCTTTCTGAATGCGGTCCCACCACTCCGCACTCTCCAGCAGCTTCTCTGCGATGTTGTTAAGCTGGACCGACTCGGGTGTCCCCCAGCCCAGCAGCTCACGTCGGATCTCCTCAAACACGGGGCACTCGAACAAGACGTGGGCCACCGACTCGACCGACCCCACGCACCGTGGACACTCCGGAGACGAAGCGAAGCCGCAGACGTGCAGGTACTCCCGGAAGAATCCGTGTCCGGAGAGCACCTGCGAAAGGTGGAAGTCCACCTTCCCGTGCTTTCGTCCCGTCCACCGGTGCAGGTCGGGAATCATCCCGTGCGCCCACGTCAAGTAGCGGCTGGCCGATGGTGTTGCCGCCGCACGGTCCCAGGCGTCCTGCCATTGCAGCATCGTGGCTGCTCGCTCCGCCGCTCGTACCTCCTTCCTGCTGGCGCCAGGCTCGACCAGCAGCCTGCTATGGCACCTTGCGTCCTCGTTGACGACCAGCCAGTACGGCACCAAACCAGCCATCACCACTGACACCTCGTAGGACACCGAGCGGAACGAACTCGATACCCCACGTGCCAGTGGCTTCTGGACCTGGGCCAGTCGTCTGCGGCACCACTGCATGTCGGTCGCCTTAGCCCAGATGGGCGAGGCGTACCGGATCACCGACTCAGCGACTCCTGCCAGCAACCGCCGCTTGGCCACCTGGGGGCCGCTGTGGTTCCTCATCACCGAGGTAACCACCGCCACCGCACGGAGGGCCTTGTCCGCGGCCGCTTCCACGTGCGGTTTCCACGAGAGTTTCTCGTGGAGTTGTACCCCCAGGTAGCGTATCGATCGCTTTGACGTGCAGACCACTTCGCCGACGCGCACAGGAATTTCCAAACGTCCTCGACGCAGACTCGATATCAGTACCACCTCGGTCTTGTGGGGGGCGAGACTGAGGTGCCGTGCCTCAAGCCACCCCATCACCGCCTCGATCGCAGCCTCCGCAACGGACGCCGACTCCTCGGGTGTGCAGCCCTCGGCCAGGATGGCGATGTCATCGGCAAAGCCGACGATGGTGGCCCCTTCAGGGAGCTGGATCCGCAGAACGCCGTCGTACATAACGTTCCACAGAGTCGGGCCAAGGATTGACCCCTGTGGAACGCCTGCCGTCACCCGACGTGACACCGGGCCGTCATGGGTGTCGTACACCAGCTCCCTGTCGGTGAAATAGTCGCGGAGCAGGAGTTGCAGCTGCGCTGGAACCTCCTTCTCACGCAGGGCCATCGCTATCGCCTGCCAGCTGGCGGTGTTAAAGGCGTTTCTGACGTCCAACGCCACAACCAGCAGACAGCGCTTATCCCGGTTGTTAGTCCGTCCGTAGGACATCGCGCGCTCGCCTGCTTCCACCACCAGCTGGATCGCCTGCAGGGTGCTCCGCTGCTTCCGGAAACCGAACTGTTTCTCGGCCAGCCGAGGTGCCTCCGGATCCTCCAGGTGCTCGTTGAGTCTGTCCAGCGTAGTCCTCTCGAAGACCTTCGCCGGGTTGTCGATCAAGCAGATCGGGCGGCAGGACGAGGCTTCGCCCGGCGGCTTACCCGGCTTAGGCAACAGCACCAGCTTCTGCCTTTTCCATTCGCGTGGTATTTCGCCGGTGTCCAAGCAGCGCTGGTAGACACCAGCGAATGGCTCCGGATACTTCCGGATGGCAGCCGTTACCGCAGCGTTCGGTACTCCATCGAGGCCAGGCGCCTTCCGCGGATGCAGCTCGCTCGCTATCGCCTGGAGCTCCGCGCAGCTGATCGGACGGACCGGAGTGTCCCCTTCCGAAGGCGTGACGTCCGGCCACTCGACCGGGGGATGCTCCGGAAACAGCTCCTCGACGATCCGCTGCAACACCGCTGGATCGCGTTCACGCGCCGTCCAGCTGCCCCGAAACCGAAGAAGCACTTGCCGGAACCACTGTCCCGTCTCATCTGCAGCCAGGGCCTGCAGCCACTCATCGAACTGGCGCTGCTTGCTGGCCTTAATTGCCACCCTTAAGGCAGCACGCGCCTCCTGATGTTCCTCTGAAGCCAGTTCGGCGGACGTCTCGTCGAGGGCCAATGACTGTCGCTCCCGAGCCAACCGGCAGCGCTCGGTCAGCTCCTCGATATCCGGAGTCCACCAATATGTGTTGCAGTTCCTCCTCTGCTGCTGCGACTGCCCAATCCTCGCCATGGTAGCGTCGCAGGCCTCCGTAAGCACCATCCCCAGGCTTGCCGCATCGGTCACCCGATCGGCAAAACGGGTCGCCTCAAGTGCCAGCTCGAAAGTACGGGGGCAAAACTGGCGAGTTCGCCAGCGAGTACCCGCCTCCCGTACTTCGACACCTTCCTGCTGATGAATGCCCCGTCCGGGCCGCTGACCTGCACGATGCTGTTGCCCGACCGCAAACCGAATATAGCGGTGGTCGCTATAGGAGTAGCGGTCTAGCGTCCGCCAGGAGCTGATGTCCTCCGCTGCTCCATCCGATCGGCAGAGCGTTGGACTCGCGAAGGCGACGTCCACTCTGCTGGGCCGAGCCACACCGTTCCCCAGGAATGTCGGCTCCGTGCCGCGGTTGAGGACCTCCAATCCTAGGCTGGTAACCGTCTGAAGGAGCGCCTCACCCTTAAGGTTGGCCCGCTCGCTCCCCCAGGCCCCATGCCGCGCGTTGAAGTCGCCAGCTATCAGCACGCAAGGGTGGCCTCGCGCAAGTACCTCCAGCCGGTCCATCTGTTGCTCGAACTCCGGGAGGCCGATCGATGGCGGAATATAGCAGCAGATGACAACGATGCCCGCCACCTCGGCAGCTACGATGCCCGGATGCTGCACGCTCCTCACCCGCTGTATGGGAAACCGTTGGCCACTGGTGACGATCGCGGCCTTCAGTGCGTCGTCGGATGCCCAGTTCCCATTGTTGGCCGGCACAGCATAGAGCTCCGTGATGAGCATCACGTCTGCTCCCTCCTCCCTCATCCGCTGGAGCGCAAGATCCTGAGCGCTCCTGCTCTTACCGATATTTATCTGGAGCACTTCTATCATCATCGTGTGGCTGCAGCTTTGCACGAAGCTGCGGCAATCGAGTGCGGGCCGCCACACTTCAAACAGCGAGCCTCGCCAGTGCAGCTCGCTGCCTTGTGGCCTTCCGCGCCACACCGGATACACGCTTTGCTGCGGTCCTCTCCCG
>NW_026453533.1:62500-65000 GCF_943734755.1 Anopheles moucheti
TTATGGGCTTGATAGTGCGACTTATGGGCTTGATAGTGCGACTTACGGGCTTGCTTTTCCATGTTTTTCGCATCGAGCTTCGGTTCGTTTCGAATAATTTTGTCCATGTTTTTCGTTTGCTACGAGAGGTTCGGTTCGTTTTCAGTTATCCCTGTGTTCATGGTTTTCGTGTGCTTCGAGAGGTGTGGTCCGTGTTTTTGAGTACTCTTGTCCATGATTCTCGTGTGCTTCTAGAGGTTTGGTCCGATTTTCAGTACTCTTGTCCATGCTTTCACATGCTCTGATAGGTAGGTTCGTTCTCAGTTATCCCTGTGTTCATGGTTTTCGTGTGCTTCGATAGGTTTGGTCCGTGTTTTTGAGTACTCTTGTCCATGATTTTCGTGTGCTTCTAGAGGTTTGGTCCGATTTTCAGTACTCTTGTCCATGCTTTCACATGCTCTGATAGGTAGGTTCGTTCTCAGTTATCCCTGTGTTCATGGTTTTCGTGTGCTTCCATAGGTTTGGTCCGTGTTTTTGAGTACTCTTGTCCATGATTTTCGTGTGCTTCTAGAGGTTTGGTCCGATTTTCAGTACTCTTGTCCATGCTTTCACATGCTCTGATAGGTAGGTTCGTTCTCAGTTATCCCTGTGTTCATGGTTTTCGTTTGCTTCGATTCGTTCACTCTATTACTCTTGTCTTTGGTTTTCGTTTGCTTCGATTCGTTCACTCCATTACTCTTGTCTGTGGTTTTTCGTTTGCTTCGATTCGTTCAGTCCATTACTCTTGTATGTGATTTTCGTTTGCTTCGATTCGTTCAGTCCATTACTCTTGTGTGTGGTTTTCGTTTGCTTCGAGTCGTTCAGTCCATTACCCTTGTCTATGATTTTCGTTTGCTTCGAGTCGTTCAGTCCAATACTTACCCTTGTCTATGATTTTCGCTCTAAGCCCAGTCGCCCTGCGCTCTGGAAATCACATTCCAACTCTATCACCGATAGCGCTCACACCTTGGAAACCACATTTCACCCAGGGGACCTTAGGGTGGATTTTGAGCCTTTCGGGATTGCGAAACCATCATTTAACACTCTAAACTTAATTTCCGCAATCCCAGACGCACTTTCCATATGGTCTCCAAAAATGCGTGTGAGCTGACCTGGTCCCTTATAATAGGCAATGAACACGATTTTGGCAAAATATTTTTTTCAAAATTTTTTGACTCACCGGGTAAAATCGAATTTACTTGGGAAAAATGTTCTAGCAGGGGCCCTCCCATACAAATTTTTTTCTTCTCAAAAATGATTTTCGTTTCACTTTTCATACTCAGGGGAGTCTAAAATTGATGTTTTGAGTCACCATGAAAAAAAAATTTTTTTTGACCCGAGCTTGTGTCGCGACCCAAAAATCGACGCACTTGGGAAAAATGTTCTAGCAGGGGCCCTCCCATACAAAAATTTTTTCTTCTCAAAAATGATTTTCGTTTCACTTTTCATACTCAGGGGAGTCTAAAATTGATGTTTTGAGTCACCGTGAAAAAAAATTTTTTTGACCCGAGCTTGTGTCGGCGACCCAAAATCGACGCACTTGGGAAAAATGTTCTAGCAGGGGCCCTCCCATACAAAAATTTTTTCTTCTCAAAAATGATTTTCGTTTCACTTTTCATACTCAGGGGAGTCTAAAATTGATGTTTTGAGTCACCGTGAAAAAAAAATTTTTTTGACCCGAGCTTGTGTCGGCGACCCAAAATCGACGCACTTGGGAAATATGTTCTAGCAGGGGCCCTCCCATACAAAAATTTTTTCTTCTCAAAAATGATTTTCGTTTCACTTTTCATACTCAGGGGAGTCTAAAATTGATGTTTTGAGTCACCGAGAAAAAAAAATTTTTTTGACCCGAGCTTGTGTCGGCGACCCAAAATCGACGCACTTGGGAAAAATGTTCTAGCAGGGGCCCTCCCATACAAAAATTTTTTCTTCTCAAAAATGATTTTCGTTTCACTTTTCATACTCAGGGGAGTCTAAAATTGATGTTTTGAGTCACCGAGAAAAAAAAATTTTTTTGACCCGAGCTTGTGTCGGCGACCCAAAATCGACGCACTTGGGAAAAATGTTCTAGCAGGGGCCCTCCCATACAAAAATTTTTTCTTCTCAAAAATGATTTTCGTTTCACTTTTCATACTCAGGGGAGTCTAAAATTGATGTTTTGAGTCACCGAGAAAAAAAAATTTTTTTGATCCGAGCTTGTGTCGGCGACCCAAAATCGACGCACTTGGGAAAAATGTTCTAGCAGGGGCCCTCCCATACAAAAATTTTTTCTTCTCAAAAATGATTTTCGTTTCACTTTTCATACTCAGGGGAGTCTAAAATTGATGTTTTGAGTCACCGAGAAAAAAAAATTTTTTTGACCCGAGCTTGTGTCGGCGACCCAAAATCGACGCACTTGGGAAAAATGTTCTAGCAGGGGCCCTCCCATACAAAAATTTTTTCTTCTCAAAAATGATTTTCGTTTCACTTTTCATACTCAGGG
>NW_026453533.1:75000-77500 GCF_943734755.1 Anopheles moucheti
TCTAAACCATTTCACATAGGTCCGCGCGATTGCTCACGGGACCCTATTCTCGCTAGGAGGTTCGGTTCGATTCCTGTACACTACAACGAGCTTTTCCAATTCTTGTGTCCGACTGGCGAACGTTCTGTTGCGTTATAAACTTCGCGGTACTTGCCACCGGGTATGGTGTCCGTACAACCTTCTGAGAAATAGCCGGCGCGATCGACGGGATTAACCGACAATGCAGCGCTGGCTCTTGATCGGGCAATTTACGGGCTTTATCGGGCAATTTACGGGCTTGATGGTGCGACTTACGGGCCTGATAGTGCGACTAACGGGCTTGATAGGGCAATTTACGGGCTTTTTGGTGCGAATTACGGGCTTTTTGGTGCGACTTATGGGCTTGATAGGGCAATTTACGGGCTTTTTGGTGCGACTTATGGGCTTGATAGGGTAATTTACGGGCTTGTTGGTGCGACTTATGGGCCTGATAGTGCGACTAACGGGCTTGATAGGGCAATTTACGGGCTTTTTGGTGCGACTTACGGGCCTGATAGTGCGACTTATGGGCCTGATAGTGCGACTAACGGGCTTTGATAGTGCGACCAACGGGCTTGATAGTGCGACCTATGGGCTTGATAGTGCGACTAACGGGCTTGATAGTGCGACTTATGGGCTTGATAGTGCGACTTATGGGCTTGATAGTGCGACTTACGGGCTTGCTTTTCCATGTTTTTCGCATCGAGCTTCGGTTCGTTTCGAATAATTTTGTCCATGTTTTTCGTTTGCTACGAGAGGTTCGGTTCGTTTTCAGTTATCCCTGTGTTCATGGTTTTCGTGTGCTTCGAGAGGTGTGGTCCGTGTTTTTGAGTACTCTTGTCCATGATTCTCGTGTGCTTCTAGAGGTTTGGTCCGATTTTCAGTACTCTTGTCCATGCTTTCACATGCTCTGATAGGTAGGTTCGTTCTCAGTTATCCCTGTGTTCATGGTTTTCGTGTGCTTCGATAGGTTTGGTCCGTGTTTTTGAGTACTCTTGTCCATGATTTTCGTGTGCTTCTAGAGGTTTGGTCCGATTTTCAGTACTCTTGTCCATGCTTTCACATGCTCTGATAGGTAGGTTCGTTCTCAGTTATCCCTGTGTTCATGGTTTTCGTGTGCTTCCATAGGTTTGGTCCGTGTTTTTGAGTACTCTTGTCCATGATTTTCGTGTGCTTCTAGAGGTTTGGTCCGATTTTCAGTACTCTTGTCCATGCTTTCACATGCTCTGATAGGTAGGTTCGTTCTCAGTTATCCCTGTGTTCATGGTTTTCGTTTGCTTCGATTCGTTCACTCTATTACTCTTGTCTTTGGTTTTCGTTTGCTTCGATTCGTTCACTCCATTACTCTTGTCTGTGGTTTTTCGTTTGCTTCGATTCGTTCAGTCCATTACTCTTGTATGTGATTTTCGTTTGCTTCGATTCGTTCAGTCCATTACTCTTGTGTGTGGTTTTCGTTTGCTTCGAGTCGTTCAGTCCATTACCCTTGTCTATGATTTTCGTTTGCTTCGAGTCGTTCAGTCCAATACTTACCCTTGTCTATGATTTTCGCTCTAAGCCCAGTCGCCCTGCGCTCTGGAAATCACATTCCAACTCTATCACCGATAGCGCTCACACCTTGGAAACCACATTTCACCCAGGGGACCTTAGGGTGGATTTTGAGCCTTTCGGGATTGCGAAACCATCATTTAACACTCTAAACTTAATTTCCGCAATCCCAGACGCACTTTCCATATGGTCTCCAAAAATGCGTGTGAGCTGACCTGGTCCCTTATAATAGGCAATGAACACGATTTTGGCAAAATATTTTTTTCAAAATTTTTTGACTCACCGGGTAAAATCGAATTTACTTGGGAAAAATGTTCTAGCAGGGGCCCTCCCATACAAATTTTTTTCTTCTCAAAAATGATTTTCGTTTCACTTTTCATACTCAGGGGAGTCTAAAATTGATGTTTTGAGTCACCATGAAAAAAAAATTTTTTTTGACCCGAGCTTGTGTCGCGACCCAAAAATCGACGCACTTGGGAAAAATGTTCTAGCAGGGGCCCTCCCATACAAAAATTTTTTCTTCTCAAAAATGATTTTCGTTTCACTTTTCATACTCAGGGGAGTCTAAAATTGATGTTTTGAGTCACCGTGAAAAAAAATTTTTTTGACCCGAGCTTGTGTCGGCGACCCAAAATCGACGCACTTGGGAAAAATGTTCTAGCAGGGGCCCTCCCATACAAAAATTTTTTCTTCTCAAAAATGATTTTCGTTTCACTTTTCATACTCAGGGGAGTCTAAAATTGATGTTTTGAGTCACCGTGAAAAAAAAATTTTTTTGACCCGAGCTTGTGTCGGCGACCCAAAATCGACGCACTTGGGAAATATGTTCTAGCAGGGGCCCTCCCATACAAAAATTTTTTCTTCTCAAAAATGATTTTCGTTTCACTTTTCATACTCAGGGGAGTCTAAAATTGATGTTTTGAGTCACCGAGAAAAA
>NW_026453533.1:90000-92500 GCF_943734755.1 Anopheles moucheti
AAAATCGACGCACTTGGGAAAAATGTTCTAGCAGGGGCCCTCCCATACAAAAATTTTTTCTTCTCAAAAATGATTTTCGTTTCACTTTTCATACTCAGGGGAGTCTAAAATTGATGTTTTGAGTCACCGTGAAAAAAAATTTTTTTGACCCGAGCTTGTGTCGGCGACCCAAAATCGACGCACTTGGGAAAAATGTTCTAGCAGGGGCCCTCCCATACAAAAATTTTTTCTTCTCAAAAATGATTTTCGTTTCACTTTTCATACTCAGGGGAGTCTAAAATTGATGTTTTGAGTCACCGTGAAAAAAAAATTTTTTTGACCCGAGCTTGTGTCGGCGACCCAAAATCGACGCACTTGGGAAATATGTTCTAGCAGGGGCCCTCCCATACAAAAATTTTTTCTTCTCAAAAATGATTTTCGTTTCACTTTTCATACTCAGGGGAGTCTAAAATTGATGTTTTGAGTCACCGAGAAAAAAAAATTTTTTTGACCCGAGCTTGTGTCGGCGACCCAAAATCGACGCACTTGGGAAAAATGTTCTAGCAGGGGCCCTCCCATACAAAAATTTTTTCTTCTCAAAAATGATTTTCGTTTCACTTTTCATACTCAGGGGAGTCTAAAATTGATGTTTTGAGTCACCGAGAAAAAAAAATTTTTTTGACCCGAGCTTGTGTCGGCGACCCAAAATCGACGCACTTGGGAAAAATGTTCTAGCAGGGGCCCTCCCATACAAAAATTTTTTCTTCTCAAAAATGATTTTCGTTTCACTTTTCATACTCAGGGGAGTCTAAAATTGATGTTTTGAGTCACCGAGAAAAAAAAATTTTTTTGATCCGAGCTTGTGTCGGCGACCCAAAATCGACGCACTTGGGAAAAATGTTCTAGCAGGGGCCCTCCCATACAAAAATTTTTTCTTCTCAAAAATGATTTTCGTTTCACTTTTCATACTCAGGGGAGTCTAAAATTGATGTTTTGAGTCACCGAGAAAAAAAAATTTTTTTGACCCGAGCTTGTGTCGGCGACCCAAAATCGACGCACTTGGGAAAAATGTTCTAGCAGGGGCCCTCCCATACAAAAATTTTTTCTTCTCAAAAATGATTTTCGTTTCACTTTTCATACTCAGGGGAGTCTAAAATTGTTGTTTTGAGTCACCGTGAAAAAAAAATTTTTTTGACCCGAGCTTGTGTCGGCGACCCAAAATCGACGCACTTGGGAAAAATGTTCTAGCAGGGGCCCTCCCATACAAAAATTTTTTCTTCTCAAAAATGATTTTCGTTTCACTTTTCATACTCAGGGGAGTCTAAAATTGATGTTTTGAGTCACCGAGAAAAAAAAATTTTTTTGACCCGAGCTTGTGTCGGCGACCCAAAATCGACGCACTTGGGAAAAATGTTCTAGCAGGGGCCCTCCCATACAAAAATTTTTTCTTCTCAAAAATGATTTTCGTTTCACTTTTCATACTCAGGGGAGTCTAAAATTGATGTTTTGAGTCACCGAGAAAAAAAAATTTTTTTGATCCGAGCTTGTGTCGGCGACCCAAAATCGACGCACTTGGGAAAAATGTTCTAGCAGGGGCCCTCCCATACAAAAATTTTTTCTTCTCAAAAATGATTTTCGTTTCACTTTTCATACTCAGGGGAGTCTAAAATTGATGTTTTGAGTCACCGAGAAAAAAAAATTTTTTTGACCCGAGCTTGTGTCGGCGACCCAAAATCGACGCACTTGGGAAAAATGTTCTAGCAGGGGCCCTCCCATACAAAAATTTTTTCTTCTCAAAAATGATTTTCGTTTCACTTTTCATACTCAGGGGAGTCTAAAATTGTTGTTTTGAGTCACCGTGAAAAAAAAATTTTTTTGACCCGAGCTTGTGTCGGCGACCCAAAATCGACGCACTTGGGAAAAATGTTCTAGCAGGGGCCCTCCCATACAAATTTTTTTCTTCTCAAAAATGATTTTCGTTTCACTTTTCATACTCAGGGGAGTCTAAAATTGATGTTTTGAGTCACCGTGAAAAAAAAAATTTTTTTGACCCGAGCTTGTGTCGGCGACCCAAAATCGACGCACTTGGGAAATATGTTCTAGCAGGGGCCCTCCCATACAAAAATTTTTTCTTCTCAAAAATGATTTTCGTTTCACTTTTCATACTCAGGGGAGTCTAAAATTGATGTTTTGAGTCACCGTGAAAAAAAAATTTTTTTGACCCGAGCTTGTGTCGGCGACCCAAAATCGACGCACTTGGGAAAAATGTTCTAGCAGGGGCCCTCCCATACAAAAATTTTTTTTTGACTCACCGGGTAAAATGGTCGCACTTGGTAAAAATGTTCTAGCAGGGGCCCTCCCATACAAAAATTTTTTCTTCTCAAAAATGATTTTCGTTTCACTTTTCATACTCAGGGGAGTCTAAAATTGATGTTTTGAGTCACCGTGAAAAAAAAATTTTTTTGACCCGAGCTTGTGTCGGCGACCCAAAATCGACGCACTTGGGAAAAATGTTCTAGCA
>NW_026453533.1:102500-105000 GCF_943734755.1 Anopheles moucheti
TTTTTCGTTTGCTTCGATTCGTTCAGTCCATTACTCTTGTATGTGATTTTCGTTTGCTTCGATTCGTTCAGTCCATTACTCTTGTGTGTGGTTTTCGTTTGCTTCGAGTCGTTCAGTCCATTACCCTTGTCTATGATTTTCGTTTGCTTCGAGTCGTTCAGTCCAATACTTACCCTTGTCTATGATTTTCGCTCTAAGCCCAGTCGCCCTGCGCTCTGGAAATCACATTCCAACTCTATCACCGATAGCGCTCACACCTTGGAAACCACATTTCACCCAGGGGACCTTAGGGTGGATTTTGAGCCTTTCGGGATTGCGAAACCATCATTTAACACTCTAAACTTAATTTCCGCAATCCCAGACGCACTTTCCATATGGTCTCCAAAAATGCGTGTGAGCTGACCTGGTCCCTTATAATAGGCAATGAACACGATTTTGGCAAAATATTTTTTTCAAAATTTTTTGACTCACCGGGTAAAATCGAATTTACTTGGGAAAAATGTTCTAGCAGGGGCCCTCCCATACAAATTTTTTTCTTCTCAAAAATGATTTTCGTTTCACTTTTCATACTCAGGGGAGTCTAAAATTGATGTTTTGAGTCACCATGAAAAAAAAATTTTTTTTGACCCGAGCTTGTGTCGCGACCCAAAAATCGACGCACTTGGGAAAAATGTTCTAGCAGGGGCCCTCCCATACAAAAATTTTTTCTTCTCAAAAATGATTTTCGTTTCACTTTTCATACTCAGGGGAGTCTAAAATTGATGTTTTGAGTCACCGTGAAAAAAAATTTTTTTGACCCGAGCTTGTGTCGGCGACCCAAAATCGACGCACTTGGGAAAAATGTTCTAGCAGGGGCCCTCCCATACAAAAATTTTTTCTTCTCAAAAATGATTTTCGTTTCACTTTTCATACTCAGGGGAGTCTAAAATTGATGTTTTGAGTCACCGTGAAAAAAAAATTTTTTTGACCCGAGCTTGTGTCGGCGACCCAAAATCGACGCACTTGGGAAATATGTTCTAGCAGGGGCCCTCCCATACAAAAATTTTTTCTTCTCAAAAATGATTTTCGTTTCACTTTTCATACTCAGGGGAGTCTAAAATTGATGTTTTGAGTCACCGAGAAAAAAAAATTTTTTTGACCCGAGCTTGTGTCGGCGACCCAAAATCGACGCACTTGGGAAAAATGTTCTAGCAGGGGCCCTCCCATACAAAAATTTTTTCTTCTCAAAAATGATTTTCGTTTCACTTTTCATACTCAGGGGAGTCTAAAATTGATGTTTTGAGTCACCGAGAAAAAAAAATTTTTTTGACCCGAGCTTGTGTCGGCGACCCAAAATCGACGCACTTGGGAAAAATGTTCTAGCAGGGGCCCTCCCATACAAAAATTTTTTCTTCTCAAAAATGATTTTCGTTTCACTTTTCATACTCAGGGGAGTCTAAAATTGATGTTTTGAGTCACCGAGAAAAAAAAATTTTTTTGATCCGAGCTTGTGTCGGCGACCCAAAATCGACGCACTTGGGAAAAATGTTCTAGCAGGGGCCCTCCCATACAAAAATTTTTTCTTCTCAAAAATGATTTTCGTTTCACTTTTCATACTCAGGGGAGTCTAAAATTGATGTTTTGAGTCACCGAGAAAAAAAAATTTTTTTGACCCGAGCTTGTGTCGGCGACCCAAAATCGACGCACTTGGGAAAAATGTTCTAGCAGGGGCCCTCCCATACAAAAATTTTTTCTTCTCAAAAATGATTTTCGTTTCACTTTTCATACTCAGGGGAGTCTAAAATTGTTGTTTTGAGTCACCGTGAAAAAAAAATTTTTTTGACCCGAGCTTGTGTCGGCGACCCAAAATCGACGCACTTGGGAAAAATGTTCTAGCAGGGGCCCTCCCATACAAAAATTTTTTCTTCTCAAAAATGATTTTCGTTTCACTTTTCATACTCAGGGGAGTCTAAAATTGATGTTTTGAGTCACCGAGAAAAAAAAATTTTTTTGACCCGAGCTTGTGTCGGCGACCCAAAATCGACGCACTTGGGAAAAATGTTCTAGCAGGGGCCCTCCCATACAAAAATTTTTTCTTCTCAAAAATGATTTTCGTTTCACTTTTCATACTCAGGGGAGTCTAAAATTGATGTTTTGAGTCACCGAGAAAAAAAAATTTTTTTGATCCGAGCTTGTGTCGGCGACCCAAAATCGACGCACTTGGGAAAAATGTTCTAGCAGGGGCCCTCCCATACAAAAATTTTTTCTTCTCAAAAATGATTTTCGTTTCACTTTTCATACTCAGGGGAGTCTAAAATTGATGTTTTGAGTCACCGAGAAAAAAAAATTTTTTTGACCCGAGCTTGTGTCGGCGACCCAAAATCGACGCACTTGGGAAAAATGTTCTAGCAGGGGCCCTCCCATACAAAAATTTTTTCTTCTCAAAAATGATTTTCGTTTCACTTTTCATACTCAGGGGAGTCTAAAATTGTTGTTTTGAGTCACCGTGAAAAAAAAATTT
>NW_026453534.1:12500-22500 GCF_943734755.1 Anopheles moucheti
CCTCCCCAAGCAACCGTTGTCGCACGTCCGCGAATCGTGGGCACTGGAAGAAGGCATGCTCTGCCGATTCCGGCACTCCCGGACACCTTCTACACTCCGCCGAGGGCGCCAGGTGGCGTGAGTGCAAATACTCGTGAAAAAAGCCATGCCCGGACAGCACCTGTGCAAGGTAGAATGTCATATCGCCATGACGTCTGGCCTTCCACAGCCCTATGTCCGGTATGACCCTGTGTGCCCACCGCGTGTATCTGCTGGTAGGCTCCAGCTCGTCCCACGTCGCTTGCCACTCAGCTAGAGTGGCCTGCCTCTCCAGCACGTGCAGCTCCTTGAGGCTCATGCCCGTTTCCTGCTGCTTCCGGTAGCATCTGGCATCTTCCTTCACCTGGAGGCAGATGGGAACCACGCCCGCCAGGACCGTAGCCACCTCGTAGCGCACCGATATAAAAGTGCGGGCAACGGGTCTCGCGTACAAATTCTGCACCCTGATGAGCTTGCGACGATTTCCTCGTACGTCTAGCGCCTCGTGCCAAATCGGTGCAGCGTACCGGAGCGTCGCATCCACCACCGCCGAGAGGAGCCGTCGCTTTCCGCACTTGGGCCCGCTGTGGTTCGCCATTAGCCGTGTGACCGCCTGTGCCACACGTTTCGCCTTTGCCGTGGCGTAATCCACATGCGGCCCCCACGACATGTGGTCCTGTAGGATGACCCCCAGGTATTTGATGGTCTCTTTCGGCATTCGCTCCACTCCGTTGATATTGACCGGGTGACGGGAGTTTGCCCTTCGCATCGTGGAGATCATGACCAGCTCGGTCTTGGCCGGCGCAAGCTCAAGGTGATGAGCCTCCATCCACGAGCTGATCAAAGAAATGGCCTCTTCCGCCAAGGTAGCTGCCTCCTGTGGTGTTGTCCCGGCAGCTAGGACCACCAGGTCATCCGCAAACCCGACCGTTTCCACACCGTCCGGCAGTGTCAGCCGCAGTACGCCGTCGTACATTGTATTCCAGAGGGTCGGACCGAGGATCGACCCCTGTGGAACACCCGCCGATAATTTCCGTCGCACTGGCCCCTCGCTTGTTTCGAATATCATCTCCCGCTCAGAGAAATAGCTGCGCAAAATTCTCTGGAGCGCTGCTGGGACGCGCTTCTCTTGGAGAGCCATCGCGATCGCCTTCCAACTGGCCGTGTTGAAGGCATTCCTGACGTCTAACGCTGCCACCATCAGACATCGAGGATCCCGGCCGTTGGTGCGATGGAACGTCCTGGCGTACTGTCCCTTCTCGATGACCCTCTCTATAGCTTGGACCGTAGAGCGTCCACGGCGGAAGCCGTATTGGTCCTGTGATAGGCGAGGTGCGCTCTCATCTTCGAGATGTTCATTGAGGCGGTTCAAAACCAGTCTCTCGAACCCCTTAGGTGCCGCTCCCAGCATCAGCAGTGGACGACTTGACGACGGTTCGCCCGGTGGTTTGCCTGGTTTCGGGATGAGCGCCAGGCGTGCCACTTTCCACGATGCCGGAATCTCGCCGCTCTGCAGGACCTCATTGTAGGCCCGCACGAACGCTTCCGGGTGCTCCCTCATCGCGGTCTTCACTGCCGCATTGGGAATTCCATCGAGGCCCGGCGCCTTTGAGGTGGCCATCCCCTCAGCGATGCAAAGGATCTCCTCACGGGTGACTGGTCGGATGGGCTCTTCGTCCTCGTCGCTTTCCGTCGCAATCGGCGGCCACTCGAACGATGGGTGGGCCGGGAAGAGGGCGTCGATGATCGGCTCCAGCACAGAACGGTCCAGTTCTGGCGGCGCTCGACTGCGCAGCTTGGCCATGACCACTCTGTATCCCAACCCAAACACATCGTCCTCGACTCCGTCGATGAGCTCCTGCATGCAGCGCTCTTTGCTGCGCTGGATCTCCCGCTCCAAAGCCCTACGGTCGTCCAGCAAGCGGGCTGAAGCGGCGATACGGTCGTCGGTCTGCGTTGCTGTGCGTAGCCTGGCCTCAGCAGCTTCGCACGCATCTCGCGCCCTCGCGATTTCCGGGTTCCACCAGTATAACGTCGGAGCCTGCCGGAAATTGGTCTTGTGGATCCTCTCCATCGTTGCGTCGCACGCTTCTGTGAGCCCCCTGATCAGGCCCTCAGGTGTGCTTACATCGTCGAAACGGCCGATCCCAAGCGCCAGCTTAAAACAAGCCTGATTGAATTGGCTTGTTTTGTAGCGTGTTCCCGCGTGCCGCGTCATGCCTGCTGTACCGCCGTGCCCGTTGCAGTGTGGCCGATGCTGGTGTTCACGTCGGCCGCTGGTCGAAGGCAGTTTAGCGCTGAACAGCACATAGCTGTGGTCGCTACCGGAGTACCTACTGCTCACACTCCAACTGCCTGGCTCCGCTACGCAGGGACTCGAGAAGCTCACATCGATGACGCTTTCCCGTGCAACACCGTTGCCCTTGAAAGTGGGTGTGTTCCCTCGGTTGAGCGTCCGAAGTCCGAGGTGCTCAACAACACTCAGCAAGTCCTCACCCTTCGCCGTGGTTCTTGAACTGCCCCACTCCTGGTTCCAGGCGTTAAAGTCCCCAGCCAGAACCATGGGATCCTGCCCCGTGAGCGTGAGCTCAACCGCTTCCAAGTAGTCGCCGAGTTCCGCTTGTCCGATGTTGGGGGAAACATAGCAGCTGGCAAACGTTATCCCGGCTATGGTGGCAACTACCAGCCCAGGCACCGATGAACTCCCCAGTCGTTGGATGGGGTAGCCGCCAGTCGCCACTACCGCTACGCTCTGAGCCTCGTCGACCGCCCACCGCACGCTGTCTCTAGGTGGTTTGTACAGCTCGCACGCTATCACCACCTGCGCTCCGATCTCCCTAGCCGTCTGCAGCATGATGTCCTGCGCTGCACGGCTGCGCCCGAGGTTTATCTGCAAGACCTTCAGACCTTCCGGGTGCAGGACGGGTGTCCTACTCGGTGAGGGCCCTTGCAGATCGCACAGCAGACCTCCGCTGTGCAGGCTCGGGCCAGGTGACCCGGTTGGCCGCAGCGGATGCACGCAGCTGTTCGATCCACCTCGCTCCGGCAGCTGGCCCGAAGGTGACCGAATTCCAGGCACCTGAAGCACCGTTGCTCTCGCGACGTCGAAGCCTGTGCCGTCCGCACAAGGCAAGAGGTGTACTTTATCAGTACATGTCGGTCCTTCAACTGCTCCGCCGCCTTCTCCGGAACGCGAACGAACGCCACCTTCGTTCCGTTCCAGGCTTTTCGCAGCTGCACGGCAGACTCCTCCACCGGCGACTGTGCAAGGCTGGCTAGAGCCAGCGCCACGTCCTGCTCCTTCGCTAAAGGGTCAATAGCGTCGACCCGGACCTCCACCATTGGCGTCACCAATCTGGCGGCAGCTGGCTGGTCTCCCCGAGCGCACACCTCCTGCACGCATTTCAGGATCGCAGCCGTATCTGCTCCCTTCTCCACGTCCATTACCAGACGCGAACGCATGGTCCGACGTCCGACCCCCAGCTGGCTGTTGAAACGCTGCAACTCGGGAGCTGCTCGTACCAGCTGGTACACCTCGTCCCAGCTCTGGCCCTCCGCCGGTGCAACCTCGATAGCATCCAGCTTTATTTTCCGTTGACGCTGTTGCGCCTGACCTCCACGTTGCGCACCAGACGTACTGGCCACACCTTGCTGTTGCTGCAGCTGGGCCTGCGGCCGTTGCGGCTGGGGCCGTTGTTGCGGTTGCTGCCGCTGCTGTTGCTGCTGCCGTTGCGGGAGCTGTGGCCACTGTTGCTGCCGCTGTAGATCAGCCGCCTGCTGACGTGGCGGCTTACGGCGCACCACCTCAACCCAGGAGCCGCCATCCGTCGTATGAGGTGGCTTGCTCGTTGCCGCCACCGCGTCCTGCTGTTGTCCACGCTGCTGCGTGGCTCGTTCTGGCTGATGCTGCACAATAGGCTGGTTATGGCCGATGGACTGCGCCACCAGCGTCGTGAGCAGCTCCCGCTCCTTTCGCAGCTCTTCCCGCAGCTGCAGGTTATCGGCGATCAGCCGCTCCTCCCGTTGTCGCGCCTCGAGACGCGCCTCACGCAGGTCCTGCCGAGCCTGCTCGGCCGCCGTTTCAAGCTGTACACGCAGGAGCGACACCTGCTCCTCCAGCTTCTTAACGACCGTGAGAAGCGTCTCGTTGTCCAGCTTTGCTTCGCTAATCATGCGTCGCACCTCGCTCGACGGGGAACCTCCACAGCCAGTCACCAACTTGGCCGCGTACTTGCTGGAGCTAGTGGCTCCGCTCACAGCAACGCCCTCCATTACAGGCGCCAACGGGACAGTGAGCCTCTTGCTCGAGCTCGCTCCTGGTTTGCCTTTGCTGGCAGCACTCGGCTCGTCCACCGAGGTAGTACGTCCCCTCAGAGCCCTATCCATGGCCTTCAGAAGGCCAGCCTGCTTGGTTGGGAATTACTGAATATATATTTGCTTCTTCTGAAACAAAAACAAATATTAATTCCAGCAATAGATGATAAAAACCAATAAGGACTCAAAAAAATTATTTCCAGGTTCGCCTCCTTATCCAGCGTTGAGATCACCGCCTGTCAGTATGCAACCCGCATACACCGACCCGGGTTGCCCGCTGGTACCGACGTTGAAGTCTCCCAAGCGATGCTGGTTGTTGTCTTCACTAGCCGTAATACCGGTACCGACCACCAGGTGACACCACTCGCGAAAGCTCCAGCGGTTCCCAATAGATGGCGCTCTTTGGTGTCTCCGCTAAAGCTAGCTGCCGGTGGTAGACTGCGGACTTGCTCCAGTTCACCGCGGACGTGCTGGATCGCTGTCAGGGGTTCACTGCGAACTTGTTTGACGTCGCTGTCAAGACGCGAACGCGTTCCAAGCCGCACATTCACACGCGCCGACACACCTGACGCCGCTCTGCCGCTATTTTGCACGCACTATTTTATGCACTTCTCGGCTATTTTCTTTGTATTACCGTTTATAAAACCGTTTATCGGTGCCGACACTATGATTCAATAACGCCACTTAATGTTTTTATTCGCCTTTTCTGCGTTTTTTCCGCACTTTACTGCTCCCATACAAAATGTATGGGGAGACTTTCAACGCACTTTCCAGGCGAGCATCGTCCTGTTTCACTGATATAACGCCATAGGCGACTAAAGGGCACAATAATTAGGCACTATAAACACTTTCCCGTCCTTTTTCTGCTGTTTTTGCATGCAATTTTCACTTTTCAAGGGAGCGACACAGAAGCACGTCCTAACACTGCAAATGACAGCTACGCACACACACAGGGATAACTGGCTTGTGGCCGCCAAGCGTTCATAGCGACGTGGCTTTTTGATCCTTCGATGTCGGCTCTTCCTATCATTGTGAAGCAAAATTCACCAAGCGTAGGATTGTTCACCCTTTCAAGGGAACGTGAGCTGGGTTTAGACCGTCGTGAGACAGGTTAGTTTTACCCTACTGGTGTGTGCTGTTTGCCGCTATCTTAACGGAATTCCTGTGCAGTACGAGAGGAACCACAGGTACGGACCACTGGCTCAATACTAGTTCGACCGGACTTTGGTATGACGCTACGTCCGCTGGATTATGCCTGAACGCCTCTAAGGTCGTATCCAATCCGAGCTGATAGCGCTTCTCAAACCCATTAGGTGATCGGAAGCTAGCGGGCTTAACAACCCTCCGAGATCCGTCGGTGCTGCCCCGCGCACACTGACGTCTCATCCCCGCTATAGCACTAGACTGAGCCGCAACGGGCGGGAGCACGCTGCACGTGGAAGTACCTTACCACAGGGAACCCTGGTGGCTGTGTTTCCGTCGACCGTGGATACAACTAGTTTCGACACCTTCGACCGCCCGCAAACGACGGGACTACAGGCTGGGAGCTGCGAGTTGTAGAGATGCGTTCGCATCGATCCTCTCAGGCGACCCATGCTTGCTGGTGCTCGCGTTCACTTTGGGAATGGAGTGTTCGCGAGAGTGATTGTTGTGTTGTGTGTGTACAGTTGGTGCTTGCGTGCACTCCCATAGTGGAGTGTTCGCGAGCTTAAAACGCTAAGTCCCGATTAATACTCTCCTCGCAACATTATGTGCGTGGCTCCACGCCAAGTGGGATTAGCGGTGCGAAACGCGATTGGTAAAGTCGATGGTGATGTGCGTACCAACAGGCGATTTGTTAAGTCAAATGCGATCTGTGGTGCAACAGGCAATGTGTGTTTATTATCAGGTGTTGTTGGAAGTCAATACGATTTGACTTTCAAAAATTTTTCTAAGTCCCGATTTTTTTTCTCGTCGAGTAACTACAATGCACTATTTCTATCGCAGCGGACTTGTTGTTCATGGCCTTAATGATCGCGAACGAACACGTATTCGCAAAAAAATTTTTGTATGAAAAAGTCACCACTCGGGTACCTCCATACAAAAGTACCAAGTTCGGGTCGAGTGGTCGATGGACGTCGAAGGCGAAAATTTTTCATCATCGAAAATTTTTTCCAAAGTTGAAGCAAATGGGCCCTAGAGTATGAAAAGTGAAACCACGGATCGATTTGAGAAATAAAAATTTTTGTATGAAAAAGTCACCACTCGGGTACCTCCATACAAAAGTACCAAGTTCGGGTCGAGTGGTCGATGGACGTCGAAGGCGAAAATTTTTCATCATCGAAAATTTTTTCCAAAGTTGAAGCAAATGGGCCCTAGAGTATGAAAAGTGAAACCACGGATCGATTTGAGAAATAAAAATTTTTTGTATGGGAGGGCCCCTGCTAGAACATTTTTACCAAGTGCGTCGATTTTGGGTCGCCGACACAAGCTCGGGTCAAAAAAATTTTTTTTCACCGTGACTCAAAACTTCAATATTAGACTTCCCTGAGTATGAAAAGTGAAACGAAAATCATTTTTGAGAAGAAAAAATTTTTGTATGGGAGGGCCCCTGCTAGAACATTTTTCCCAAGTGCGTCGATTTTGGGTCGCCGACACAAGCTCGGGTCAAAAAAATTTTTTTTTCACGGTGACTCAAAACATCAATTTTAGACTCCCCTGAGTATGAAAAGTGAAACGAAAATCATTTTTGAGAAGAAAAAATTTTTGTATGGGAGGGCCCCTGCTAGAACATATTTCCCAAGTGCGTCGATTTTGGGTCGCCGACACAAGCTCGGGTCAAAAAAATTTTTTTTTCACGGTGACTCAAAACATCAATTTTAGACTCCCCTGAGTATGAAAAGTGAAACGAAAATCATTTTTGAGAAGAAAAAATTTTTGTATGGGAGGGCCCCTGCTAGAACATTTTTCCCAAGTGCGTCGATTTTGGGTCGCCGACACAAGCTCGGGTCAAAAAAATTTTTTTTTCACGGTGACTCAAAACATCAATTTTAGACTCCCCTGAGTATGAAAAGTGAAACGAAAATCATTTTTGAGAAGAAAAAATTTTTGTATGGGAGGGCCCCTGCTAGAACATATTTCCCAAGTGCGTCGATTTTGGGTCGCCGACACAAGCTCGGGTCAAAAAAATTTTTTTTTCTCGGTGACTCAAAACATCAATTTTAGACTCCCCTGAGTATGAAAAGTGAAACGAAAATCATTTTTGAGAAGAAAAAATTTTTGTATGGGAGGGCCCCTGCTAGAACATTTTTCCCAAGTGCGTCGATTTTGGGTCGCCGACACAAGCTCGGGTCAAAAAAATTTTTTTTTCTCGGTGACTCAAAACATCAATTTTAGACTCCCCTGAGTATGAAAAGTGAAACGAAAATCATTTTTGAGAAGAAAAAATTTTTGTATGGGAGGGCCCCTGCTAGAACATTTTTCCCAAGTGCGTCGATTTTGGGTCGCCGACACAAGCTCGGGTCAAAAAAATTTTTTTTTCTCGGTGACTCAAAACATCAATTTTAGACTCCCCTGAGTATGAAAAGTGAAACGAAAATCATTTTTGAGAAGAAAAAATTTTTGTATGGGAGGGCCCCTGCTAGAACATTTTTCCCAAGTGCGTCGATTTTGGGTCGCCGACACAAGCTCGGGTCAAAAAAATTTTTTTTTCTCGGTGACTCAAAACATCAATTTTAGACTCCCCTGAGTATGAAAAGTGAAACGAAAATCATTTTTGAGAAGAAAAAATTTTTGTATGGGAGGGCCCCTGCTAGAACATTTTTCCCAAGTGAGTCGATTTTTGGGTCGCGACACAAGCTCGGGTCAAAAAAAATTTTTTTTTCATGGTGACTCAAAACATCAATTTTAGACTCCCCTGAGTATGAAAAGTGAAACGAAAATCATTTTTGAGAAGAAAAAAATTTGTATGGGAGGGCCCCTGCTAGAACATTTTTCCCAAGTAAATTCGATTTTACCCGGTGAGTCAAAAAATTTTGAAAAAAATATTTTGCCAAAATCGTGTTCATTGCCTATTATAAGGGACCAGGTCAGCTCACACGCATTTTTGGAGACCATATGGAAAGTGCGTCTGGGATTGCGGAAATTAAGTTTAGAGTGTTAAATGATGGTTTCGCAATCCCGAAAGGCTCAAAATCCACCCTAAGGTTCCCCGGGTGAAATGTGGTTTCCAAGGTGTGAGCACTATCGGTGATAGAGTTGGAATGTGATTTCCAGAGCGCAGGGCGACTGGGCTAGAGCGAAAATCATAGACAAAGGTAAGTATTGGACTGAACGACTCGAAGCAAACGAAAATCATAGACAAGGGTAATGGACTGAACGACTCGAAGCAAACGAAAATCACATACAAGAGTAATGGACTGAACGAATCGAAGCAAACGAAAACCGCAAACAAGGGTAATGGACTGAACGAATCGAAGCAAACGAAAACCACAGACAAGAGTAATGGAGTGAACGAATCGAAGCAAACGAAAACCACAGACAAGAGTAATGGAGTGAACGAATCGAAGCAAACGAAAACCAAAGACAAGAGTAATAGAGTGAACGAATCGAAGCAAACGAAAACCACAGACAAGAGTAATAGAGTGAACGAATCGAAGCAAACGAAAGTCATGGACAAGAGTACTGAAAATCGGACCAAACCTCTAGAAGCACACGAAAATCATGGACAAGAGTACTCAAAAACACGGACCAAACCTATGGAAGCACACGAAAACCATGAACACAGGGATAACTGAAAACTGACTGTGAACCTATCAGAGCATGTGAAAGCATGGACAAGAGTACTGAAAATCGGACCAAACCTCAAGAAGCACACGAAAATCATGGACAAGAGTACTCAAAAACACGGACCAAACCTATGGAAGCACACGAAAACCATGAACACAGGGATAACTGAAAACTGACTGTGAACCTATCAGAGCATGTGAAAGCATGGACAAGAGTACTGAAAATCGGACCAAACCTCTAGAAGCAAACGAAAATCATGGACAAGAGTACTCAAAAACACGGACCAAACCTATCGAAGCACACGAAAACCATGAACACAGGGATAACTGAGAACGAACCTACCTATCAGAGCATGTGAAAGCATGGACAAGAGTACTGAAAATCGGACCAAACCTCAAGAAGCACACGAAAATCATGGACAAGAGTACTCAAAAACACGGACCAAACCTATCGAAGCACACGAAAACCATGAACACAGGGATAACTGAAAACGAACCGAACCTCTCGTAGCAAACGAAAAACATGGACAAAATTATTCGAAACGAACCGAAGCTCGATGCGAAAAACATGGAAAAGCAAGCCCGTAAGTCGCACTATCAAGCCCATAAGTCGCACTATCAAGCCCATAAGTCGCACTATCAAGCCCGTTAGTCGCACTATCAAGCCCATAGGTCGCACTATCAAGCCCGTTGGTCGCACTATCAAAGCCCGTTAGTCGCACTATCAGGCCCATAAGTCGCACTATCAGGCCCGTAAGTCGCACCAAAAAGCCCGTAAATTGCCCTATCAAGCCCGTTAGTCGCACTATCAGGCCCATAAGTCGCACCAACAAGCCCGTAAATTACCCTATCAAGCCCATAAGTCGCACCAAAAAGCCCGTAAATTGCCCTATCAAGCCCAT
>NW_026453534.1:32500-35000 GCF_943734755.1 Anopheles moucheti
CAAGCTCGGGTCAAAAAAATTTTTTTTTCACGGTGACTCAAAACATCAATTTTAGACTCCCCTGAGTATGAAAAGTGAAACGAAAATCATTTTTGAGAAGAAAAAATTTTTGTATGGGAGGGCCCCTGCTAGAACATTTTTCCCAAGTGCGTCGATTTTGGGTCGCCGACACAAGCTCGGGTCAAAAAAATTTTTTTTTCTCGGTGACTCAAAACATCAATTTTAGACTCCCCTGAGTATGAAAAGTGAAACGAAAATCATTTTTGAGAAGAAAAAATTTTTGTATGGGAGGGCCCCTGCTAGAACATTTTTCCCAAGTGCGTCGATTTTGGGTCGCCGACACAAGCTCGGGTCAAAAAAATTTTTTTTTCACGGTGACTCAAAACATCAATTTTAGACTCCCCTGAGTATGAAAAGTGAAACGAAAATCATTTTTGAGAAGAAAAAATTTTTGTATGGGAGGGCCCCTGCTAGAACATTTTTCCCAAGTGCGTCGATTTTGGGTCGCCGACACAAGCTCGGGTCAAAAAAATTTTTTTTTCACGGTGACTCAAAACATCAATTTTAGACTCCCCTGAGTATGAAAAGTGAAACGAAAATCATTTTTGAGAAGAAAAAATTTTTGTATGGGAGGGCCCCTGCTAGAACATATTTCCCAAGTGCGTCGATTTTGGGTCGCCGACACAAGCTCGGGTCAAAAAAATTTTTTTTTCACGGTGACTCAAAACATCAATTTTAGACTCCCCTGAGTATGAAAAGTGAAACGAAAATCATTTTTGAGAAGAAAAAATTTTTGTATGGGAGGGCCCCTGCTAGAACATATTTCCCAAGTGCGTCGATTTTGGGTCGCCGACACAAGCTCGGGTCAAAAAAATTTTTTTTTCACGGTGACTCAAAACATCAATTTTAGACTCCCCTGAGTATGAAAAGTGAAACGAAAATCATTTTTGAGAAGAAAAAATTTTTGTATGGGAGGGCCCCTGCTAGAACATTTTTCCCAAGTGCGTCGATTTTGGGTCGCCGACACAAGCTCGGGTCAAAAAAATTTTTTTTTCTCGGTGACTCAAAACATCAATTTTAGACTCCCCTGAGTATGAAAAGTGAAACGAAAATCATTTTTGAGAAGAAAAAATTTTTGTATGGGAGGGCCCCTGCTAGAACATTTTTCCCAAGTGCGTCGATTTTGGGTCGCCGACACAAGCTCGGGTCAAAAAAATTTTTTTTTCACGGTGACTCAAAACATCAATTTTAGACTCCCCTGAGTATGAAAAGTGAAACGAAAATCATTTTTGAGAAGAAAAAATTTTTGTATGGGAGGGCCCCTGCTAGAACATTTTTCCCAAGTGCGTCGATTTTGGGTCGCCGACACAAGCTCGGGTCAAAAAAATTTTTTTTTCACGGTGACTCAAAACATCAATTTTAGACTCCCCTGAGTATGAAAAGTGAAACGAAAATCATTTTTGAGAAGAAAAAAATTTGTATGGGAGGGCCCCTGCTAGAACATTTTTCCCAAGTAAATTCGATTTTACCCGGTGAGTCAAAAAATTTTGAAAAAAATATTTTGCCAAAATCGTGTTCATTGCCTATTATAAGGGACCAGGTCAGCTCACACGCATTTTTGGAGACCATATGGAAAGTGCGTCTGGGATTGCGGAAATTAAGTTTAGAGTGTTAAATGATGGTTTCGCAATCCCGAAAGGCTCAAAATCCACCCTAAGGTTCCCCGGGTGAAATGTGGTTTCCAAGGTGTGAGCACTATCGGTGATAGAGTTGGAATGTGATTTCCAGAGCGCAGGGCGACTGGGCTAGAGCGAAAATCATAGACAAAGGTAAGTATTGGACTGAACGACTCGAAGCAAACGAAAATCATAGACAAGGGTAATGGACTGAACGACTCGAAGCAAACGAAAATCACATACAAGAGTAATGGACTGAACGAATCGAAGCAAACGAAAACCGCAAACAAGGGTAATGGACTGAACGAATCGAAGCAAACGAAAACCACAGACAAGAGTAATGGAGTGAACGAATCGAAGCAAACGAAAACCACAGACAAGAGTAATGGAGTGAACGAATCGAAGCAAACGAAAACCAAAGACAAGAGTAATAGAGTGAACGAATCGAAGCAAACGAAAACCACAGACAAGAGTAATAGAGTGAACGAATCGAAGCAAACGAAAGTCATGGACAAGAGTACTGGAAATCGGACCAAACCTCTAGAAGCACACGAAAATCATGGACAAGAGTACTCAAAAACACGGACCAAACCTATGGAAGCACACGAAAACCATGAACACAGGGATAACTGAAAACTGACTGTGAACCTATCAGAGCATGTGAAAGCATGGACAAGAGTACTGAAAATCGGACCAAACCTCAAGAAGCACACGAAAATCATGGACAAGAGTACTCAAAAACACGGACCAAACCTATGGAAGCACACGAAAACCATGAACACAGGGATAACTGAAAACTGACTGTGAACCTATCAGAGCATGTG
>NW_026453534.1:55000-65000 GCF_943734755.1 Anopheles moucheti
GTGAAAAAAGCCATGCCCGGACAGCACCTGTGCAAGGTAGAATGTCATATCGCCATGACGTCTGGCCTTCCACAGTCCTATGTCCGGTATGACCCTGTGTGCCCACCGCGTGTATCTGCTGGTTGGCTCCAGCTCGTCCCACATCGCTTGCCACTCAGCTAGAGTGGCCTGCCTCTCCAGCACATGCAGCTCCTTGAGGCTCGTGCCCGTTTCCTGCTGCTTCCGGTAGCATCTGGCATCTTCCTTCACCTGGAGGCAGATGGGAATCACGCCCGCCAGGACCGTAGCCACCTCGTAGCGCACCGATATAAAGGTGCGGGCAACGGGTCTCACGTACAGGTTCTGCACCCTGATGAGCTTACGGCGATTCCCTCGCACGTCTAACGCCTCGTGCCAGATCGGTGCAGCATACCGGAGCGTCGCATCCACCACAGCCGAGAGGAGCCGTCGCTTTCCGCACTTAGGCCCGCTGTGGTTCGCCATTAGCCGTGTGACCGCCTGTGCCACACGTTTCGCCTTTGCCGTGGCGTAATCCACATGCGGCCCCCACGACATGTGGTCCTGTAGGATGACCCCCAGGTATTTGATGGTCTCTTTCGGCATTCGCTCCACTCCGTTGATGTTGACCGGGTGACGGGAGTTTGCCCTTCGCATCGTGGAGATCATGACCAGCTCGGTCTTGGCCGGCGCAAGCTCAAGGTGATGAGCCTCCATCCACGAGCTGATCAAAGAAATGGCCTCTTCCGCCAAGGTAGCTGCCTCCTGTGGTGTTGTCCCGGCAGCTAGGACCACCAAGTCATCCGCAAACCCGACCGTTTCCACACCGTCCGGCAGTGTCAGCCGCAGTACGCCGTCGTACATTGTATTCCAGAGGGTCGGACCGAGGATCGACCCCTGTGGAACACCCGCCGATAGTTTTCGTCGCACTGGCCCCTCGCTTGTTTCGAAGATCATCTCCCGCTCAGAGAAATAGCTGCGCAAAATTCTCTGGAGCGCTGCTGGGACGCGCTTCTCTTGGAGGGCCATCGCGATCGCCTTCCAACTGGCCGTGTTGAAGGCATTCCTGACGTCTAACGCTGCCACCATCAGACATCGAGGATCCCGGCCGTTGGTGCGATGGAACGTCCTGGCGTACTGTCCCTTCTCGATGACCCTCTCTATAGCTTGGACCGTAGAGCGTCCACGGCGGAAGCCGTATTGGTCCTGTGATAGGCGAGGTGCGCTCTCATCCTCGAGATGTTCATTGAGGCGGTTCAAAACCAGTCTCTCGAACCCCTTAGGTGCCGCTCCCAGCATCAGCAGTGGACGACTTGACGACGGTTCGCCCGGTGGTTTGCCTGGTTTCGGGATGAGCGCCAGGCGTGCCACTTTCCACGATGCCGGAATCTCGCCGCTCTGCAGGACCTCATTGTAGGCCCGCACGAACGCTTCCGGGTGCTCCCTCATCGCGGTCTTCACTGCCGCGTTGGGAATTCCATCGAGGCCCGGCGCCTTTGAGGTGGCCATCCCCTCAGCGATGCAAAGGATCTCCTCACGGGTGACTGGTCGGATGGGCTCTTCGTCCTCGTCGCTTTCCGTCGCAATCGGCGGCCACTCGAACGATGGGTGGGCCGGGAAGAGGGCGTCGATGATCGGCTCCAGCACAGAACGGTCCAGTTCTGGCGGCGCTCGACTGCGCAGCTTGGCCATGACCACTCTGTATCCCAACCCAAACACATCGTCCTCGACTCCGTCAATGAGCTCCTGCATGCAGCGCTCTTTGCTGCGCTGGATCTCCCGCTCCAAAGCCCTACGGTCGTCCAGCAAGCGGGCTGAAGCGGCGATACGGTCGTCGGTCTGCGTTGCTGTGCGTAGCCTGGCCTCAGCAGCTTCGCACGCATCTCGCGCCCTCGCGATTTCCGGGTTCCACCAGTATAACGTCGGAGCCTGCCGGAAATTGGTCTTGTGGATCCTCTCCATCGTTGCGTCGCACGCTTCTGTGAGCCCCCTGATCAGGCCCTCAGGTGTGCTTACATCGTCGAAACGGCCGATCCCAAGCGCCAGCTTAAAACAAGCCTGATTGAATTGGCTTGTTTTGTAGCGTGTTCCCGCGTGCCGCGTCATGCCTGCTGTACCGCCGTGCCCGTTGCAGTGTGGCCGATGCTGATGTTCTTGTCGGCCGCTGGTCGAAGGCAGTTTAGCGCTGAACAGCACGTAGCTGTGGTCGCTACCGGAGTATCTGCTACTCACACTCCAACTGCCTGGCTCCGCTACGCAGGGACTCGAGAAGCTCACATCGATGACGCTTTCCCGTGCAACACCGTTGCCCTTGAAAGTGGGTGTGTTCCCTCGGTTGAGCGTCCGAAGTCCGAGGTGCTCAACAACACTCAGCAAGTCCTCACCCTTCGCCGTGGTTCTTGAACTGCCCCACTCCTGGTTCCAGGCGTTAAAGTCCCCAGCCAGAACCATGGGATCCTGTCCCGTGAGCGTGAGCTCAACCGCTTCCAGGTAGTCGCCGAGATCCGCTTGTCCGATGTTGGGGGACACATAGCAGCTGGCAAACGTTATCCCGGCTATGGTGGCAACTACCAGCCCAGGCACCGATGAACTCCCCAGTCGTTGGATGGGGTAGCCGCCAGTCGCCACTACCGCTACGCTCTGAGCCTCGTCGACCGCCCACCGCACGCTGTCTCTAGGTGGTTTGTACAGCTCACACGCTATCACCACCTGCGCTCCGATCTCCCTAGCCGTCTGCAGCATGATGTCCTGCGCTGCACGGCTGCGCCCGAGGTTTATCTGCAAGACCTTCAGACCTTCCGGGTGCAGGACGGGTGTCCTACTCGGTGAGGGCCCTTGCAGACCGCACAACACACCTCCGCTGTGCAGGCTCGGGCCAGGTGGCCCGGTTGGCCGCAGCGGATGCAGTGCGTCGATCGATCCGTCCCGCCCTTGCACTGGTGCCGCAGGTGTCCGTGCTCCAGGCATTTGAAGCACCGTAACTGGCCCCGCGTCGGTGGTGTCAGTTTCGTCGCCAAGCATGAGGTGTGCAGCACTCGTACTCGCTGTTGGTGCATCAACTCCGCCGCCTTGAGTGTCATCCGAACGTACGCCGTCTGCGTACCGTTCCACGCCTTCACTAGGTGCACAGCGGATTCGCTCACCGACTCCGAACTGGTGGTCGTCACCGCCTTCGCCACATCCAATGCCACCGCTAAAGGGTCCACCTCATCAAGGCGGACCTCCACCGTTTCTGTCACCAGGCGGATGGTGGCCGGAGCTGCAGACTGTGCAAAGACCTCCTGCACTCGTTGCAGGATTGCTTCAGCATTGGCGCCGTCCTCCAAGTTCATGACCAGCCGGTCCCGCGTCGTTCGTCGTCCCACTCCAAGCTTGGCCTGGTCTTCGGCCAACGACGGAGCGCTGCGTATCAGCTGATACGCGTCGGTCCAAGACTGACCCTCGCCTGGGGCAACCTCGATGGCGTCCAGCTTCTTCTTCGCCGAATGCTTCGCCGCCGCAGATTGTGGTCGCGGCTTGGCCAGCTGCTGCTGTTGTTGTTGCTGCTGCGACTTCTGCGGTGCTTTACGAGGCCCCACCACCGTCCAAGAACCGCCCTGGGAAGCCTGCGTGCCGGATGTCTCGGCCGCCACGTTAGCATACGTCATCCGCTGCTGCTGCTGTTGTTGTTGCTGCTGTTGCGGTTGCTGCAGGGAGCTCTGCGATGTCACCTGCTTCGACGGAGGCCGTTGCTGTTGCTGTTTCTGCTGCCTCTGAGGCTGCTGCTGCGCAACAGCTGGCTGCGCCTGCTGCTGCGGTTGCAGAGCTTGGTTACCGCCGCAACCAAGCATCTGTGCCAGCAACTCCTGGTGGCACGCAGTCTCCTTTGCCAGCTCGCCTCTGAGACGCTGCGTCTCTTCATACCACTGGCGGGCCTGGTCCTTATTCCACTGCAGCTCCTGGTGGAATTTCTCTTGCGCCAGCTTAAATTCTTCGCGGGCCAGCTTCCGCTCCTCCCGGGCCATATCTTCGTTGGCCACGGTACGCTGTCGCAGCATCACCAGCTCTTGCTGCAGCTCCTTCACCATGGCCCGAAGCTGCTCATTGGCGAGGGACATTTCCCCGAGCACCTTTCGCAGTTCGACCATGTCCGGGTTCACCAACTTTGAGGCCAACGCCGAGGCTCTGGTGAGAATGACCTTCGGCTCTACCGCCGAAAGGGATCGCCCCGGCCTTTCCTCTGTCGATTCCGACCGAGGACGCGATGTACGAGTTGTCGCCATTTTAGAGACCCAAGCAGGTCTTAGTGGTCAGGGGGGGTGTTTCCCTGCTTGCAAACGCCTTTCCGAATTTTTGCAGTCGTTCCCAGATTTTTCCCGGCAATTTCCCGCAAAAATCGGGAATTCGAGCAGTTTCGAGCTCGATAAAAACTGTCCGAATCGAGCAGATTCGAGCTGCCGATGACCCCCCACAGCTTCCCAGAATTTTCTGCGTCTTTTTTGGTTTCGAGCAGTTTTCGAGCAGAAACCGTCAATTTGAAAAATTGTCTGTTGGGGACTGCTCGCCTATCAATTTTTGTCTGTTGGGTCGTCCCTGGTTGTCACAAAAATGTCAAAAATTATTTTCGCGATTTTCACTATTTTTATGCACGGATCGTATTAAATGCACTAAAACTAGCACAACAGTGCAAACCGCAGCCAAATCGGACCAAAACTCGCGAAGTTATTAACGTTTTTGTATATACAACTGTCACTTCCAGAACACGTGCCGCAGCGGTAGCACCATGCGCGTTTTTGCCGTCACTGTTTTTTCCCAATTCTGCACCGATTTTCTTCCGGTTTTCGGCTATTGGGCGATCGGGGACACAGAATCTATCGTTTGCCACCTCATCCGGCCCGATTGGACCGGATTTTTGCGCAAACTCACAACACGCACGCACTATTGTTGTTGTTGTTGTTCCAAATGTATGCACAAATTTGCCACTCCGTATTTTTCGCTAAAATTCGCCGGCAAACACTGTTTATAGGTTGAAAACACTTCACTGGCGTCTATTTATGCGTTTTAAACGCAAACCGCGTTGATTTTCACCAATTTAGCACGGTTTTATGGCCAAAATTGTTCCCCATACAAAATGTATGGGGCAATGTTTTTCACTTTTTTGGCCCACTAATGCACCGATTTTCGTCCGGTTTTCACTAAAGTCACTCTAAACACCCTCTTATAGACTGATTATGAACAAATTCGAGACTTTCCGAGGTAATTTAACGCCACAATTTTTAACTCGCTCAGGAGCAAAATACACCACGTCCGAACAGCTCGACTGCTCCACAGGGATAACTGGCTTGTGGCCGCCAAGCGTTCATAGCGACGTGGCTTTTTGATCCTTCGATGTCGGCTCTTCCTATCATTGTGAAGCAAAATTCACCAAGCGTAGGATTGTTCACCCTTTCAAGGGAACGTGAGCTGGGTTTAGACCGTCGTGAGACAGGTTAGTTTTACCCTACTGGTGTGTGCTGTTTGCCGCTATCTTAACGGAATTCCTGTGCAGTACGAGAGGAACCACAGGTACGGACCACTGGCTCAATACTAGTTCGACCGGACTTTGGTATGACGCTACGTCCGCTGGATTATGCCTGAACGCCTCTAAGGTCGTATCCAATCCGAGCTGATAGCGCTTCTCAAACCCATTAGGTGATCGGAAGCTAGCGGGCTTAACAACCCTCCGAGATCCGTCGGTGCTGCCCCGCGCACACTGACGTCTCATCCCCGCTATAGCACTAGACTGAGCCGCAACGGGCGGGAGCACGCTGCACGTGGAAGTACCTTACCACAGGGAACCCTGGTGGCTGTGTTTCCGTCGACCGTGGATACAACTAGTTTCGACACCTTCGACCGCCCGCAAACGACGGGACTACAGGCTGGGAGCTGCGAGTTGTAGAGATGCGTTCGCATCGATCCTCTCAGGCGACCCATGCTTGCTGGTGCTCGCGTTCACTTTGGGAATGGAGTGTTCGCGAGAGTGATTGTTGTGTTGTGTGTGTACAGTTGGTGCTTGCGTGCACTCCCATAGTGGAGTGTTCGCGAGCTTAAAACGCTAAGTCCCGATTAATACTCTCCTCGCAACATTATGTGCGTGGCTCCACGCCAAGTGGGATTAGCGGTGCGAAACGCGATTGGTAAAGTCGATGGTGATGTGCGTACCAACAGGCGATTTGTTAAGTCAAATGCGAACTGTGGTGCAACAGGCAATGTGTGTTTATTATCAGGTGTTGTTGGAAGTCAATACGATTTGACTTTCAAAAATTTTTCTAAGTCCCGATTTTTTTTCTCGTCGAGTAACTACAATGCACTATTTCTATCGCAGCGGACTTGCGGTTCATGGCCTTAATGATCGCGAACGAACACGTATTCGCAAAAAAATTTTTGTATGAAAAAGTCACCACTTGGGTACCTCCATACAAAAGTACCAAGTTCGGGTCGAGTGGTCGATGGACGTCGAAGGTGAAAATTTTTCATCATCGAAAATTTTTTCCAAAGTTGAAGCAATTGGGCCCTAGAGTATGAAAAGTGAAACCACGGATCGATTTGAGAAATAAAAATTTTTGTATGAAAAAGTCACCACTCGGGTACCTCCATACAAAAGTACCAAGTTCGGGTCGAGTGGTCGATGGACGTCGAAGGCGAAAATTTTTCATCATCGAAAATTTTTTCCAAAGTTGAAGCAAATGGGCCCTAGAGTATGAAAAGTGAAACCACGGATCGATTTGAGAAATAAAAATTTTTTGTATGGGAGGGCCCCTGGTAGAACATTTTTCCCAAGTGCGACCATTTTACCCGGTGAGTCAAAAAAAATTTTTTTTTCACGGTGACTCAAAACATCAATTTTAGACTCCCCTGAGTATGAAAAGTGAAACGAAAATCATTTTTGAGAAGAAAAAATTTTTGTATGGGAGGGCCCCTGCTAGAACATTTTTCCCAAGTGCGTCGATTTTGGGTCGCCGACACAAGCTCGGGTCAAAAAAATTTTTTTTTTCTCGGTGACTCAAAACATCAATTTTAGACTCCCCTGAGTATGAAAAGTGAAACGAAAATCATTTTTGAGAAGAAAAAATTTTTGTATGGGAGGGCCCCTGCTAGAACATATTTCCCAAGTGCGTCGATTTTGGGTCGCCGACACAAGCTCGGGTCAAAAAAATTTTTTTTTCACGGTGACTCAAAACATCAATTTTAGACTCCCCTGAGTATGAAAAGTGAAACGAAAATCATTTTTGAGAAGAAAAAAATTTGTATGGGAGGGCCCCTGCTAGAACATTTTTCCCAAGTGCGTCGATTTTGGGTCGCCGACACAAGCTCGGGTCAAAAAAATTTTTTTTTCACGGTGACTCAAAACATCAATTTTAGACTCCCCTGAGTATGAAAAGTGAAACGAAAATCATTTTTGAGAAGAAAAAAATTTGTATGGGAGGGCCCCTGCTAGAACATTTTTCCCAAGTGCGTCGATTTTGGGTCGCCGACACAAGCTCGGGTCAAAAAAATTTTTTTTTCACGGTGACTCAAAACATCAATTTTAGACTCCCCTGAGTATGAAAAGTGAAACGAAAATCATTTTTGAGAAGAAAAAAATTTGTATGGGAGGGCCCCTGCTAGAACATTTTTCCCAAGTGCGTCGATTTTGGGTCGCCGACACAAGCTCGGGTCAAAAAAATTTTTTTTTCACGGTGACTCAAAACATCAATTTTAGACTCCCCTGAGTATGAAAAGTGAAACGAAAATCATTTTTGAGAAGAAAAAAATTTGTATGGGAGGGCCCCTGCTAGAACATTTTTCCCAAGTAAATTCGATTTTACCCGGTGAGTCAAAAAATTTTGATAAAAATATTTTTCCAAAATCGTGTTCATTGCCTATTATAAGGGACCAGGTCAGCTCACACGCATTTTTGGAGACCATATGGAAAGTGCGTCTGGGATTGCGGAAATTAAGTTTAGAGTGTTAAATGATGGTTTCGCAATCCCGAAAGGCTCAAAATCCACCCTAAGGTTCCCCGGGTGAAATGTGGTTTCCAAGGTGTGAGCACTATCGGTGATAGAGTTGGAATGTGATTTCCAGAGCGCAGGGCGACTGGGCTAGAGCGAAAATCATAGACAAAGGTAAGTATTGGACTGAACGACTCGAAGCAAACGAAAATCATAGACAAGGGTAATGGACTGAACGACTCGAAGCAAACGAAAATCACATACAAGAGTAATGGACTGAACAAATCGAAGCAAACGAAAATCACATACAAGAGTAATGGACTGAACGAATCGAAGCAAACGAAAACCACAGACAAGAGTAATAGAGTGAACGAATCGAAGCAAACGAAAACCACAGACAAGAGTAATGGAGTGAACGAATCGAAGCAAACGAAAGTCATGGACAAGAGTACTGAAAATCGGACCAAACCTCTAGAAGCACACGAAAATCATGGACAAGAGTACTCAAAAACACGGACCAAACCTATGGAAGCACACGAAAACCATGAACACAGGGATAACTGAAAACTGACTGTGAACCTATCAGAGCATGTGAAAGCATGGACAAGAGTACTGAAAATCGGACCAAACCTCTAGAAGCACACGAAAATCATGGACAAGAGTACTCAAAAACACGGACCAAACCTATCGAAGCACACGAAAACCATGAACACAGGGATAACTGAAAACGAACCTACCTATCAGAGCATGTGAAAGCATGGACAAGAGTACTGAAAATCGGACCAAACCTCTAGAAGCACACGAAAATCATGGACAAGAGTACTCAAAAACACGGACCAAACCTATCGAAGCACACGAAAACCATGAACACAGGGATAACTGAAAACGAACCTACCTATCAGAGCATGTGAAAGCATGGACAAGAGTACTGAAAATCGGACCAAACCTCTAGAAGCACACGAAAATCATGGACAAGAGTACTCAAAAACACGGACCAAACCTATGGAAGCACACGAAAACCATGAACACAGGGATAACTGAGAACGAACCTACCTATCAGAGCATGTGAAAGCATGGACAAGAGTACTGAAAATCGGACCAAACCTCTAGAAGCACACGAAAATCATGGACAAGAGTACTCAAAAACACGGACCAAACCTATGGAAGCACACGAAAACCATGAACACAGGGATAACTGAGAACGAACCTACCTATCAGAGCATGTGAAAGCATGGACAAGAGTACTGAAAATCGGACCAAACCTCTAGAAGCAAACGAAAATCATGGACAAGAGTACTCAAAAACACGGACCAAACCTCTAGAAGCACACGAAAACCATGAACACAGGGATAACTGAAAACTGACTGTGAACCTATCAGAGCATGTGAAAGCATGGACAAGAGTACTGAAAATCGGACCAAACCTCAAGAAGCACACAAAATTCATGGACAAGAGTACTCAAAAACACGGACCAAACCTATGGAAGCACACGAAAACCATGAACACAGGGATAACTGAAAACGAACCGAACCTCTCGTAGCAAACGAAAAACATGGACAAAATTATTCGAAACGAACCGAAGCTCGATGCGAAAAACATGGAAAAGCAAGCCCGTAAGTCGCACTATCAAGCCCATAAGTCGCACTATCAAGCCCGTTAGTCGCACTATCAAGCCCATAGGTCGCACTATCAAGCCCGTTGGTCGCACTATCAAAGCCCGTTAGTCGCACTATCAGGCCCATAAGTCGCACTATCAGGCCCGTAAGTCGCACCAAAAAGCCCGTAAATTGCCCTATCAAGCCCGTTAGTCGCACTATCAGGCCCATAAGTCGCACCAACAAGCCCGTAAATTACCCTATCAAGCCCATAAGTCGCACCAAAAAGCCCGTAAATTGCCCTATCAAGCCCATAAGTCGCACCAAAAAGCCCGTAATTCGCACCAAAAAGCCCGTAAATTGCCCTATCAAGCCCGTTAGTCGCACTATCAGGCCCGTAAGTCGCACCATCAAGCCCGTAAATTGCCCGATAAAGCCCGTAAATTGCCCGATCAA
>NW_026453534.1:75000-77500 GCF_943734755.1 Anopheles moucheti
GTGAAACGAAAATCATTTTTGAGAAGAAAAAATTTTTGTATGGGAGGGCCCCTGCTAGAACATTTTTCCCAAGTGCGTCGATTTTGGGTCGCCGACACAAGCTCGGGTCAAAAAAATTTTTTTTTCTCGGTGACTCAAAACATCAATTTTAGACTCCCCTGAGTATGAAAAGTGAAACGAAAATCATTTTTGAGAAGAAAAAATTTTTGTATGGGAGGGCCCCTGCTAGAACATATTTCCCAAGTGCGTCGATTTTGGGTCGCCGACACAAGCTCGGGTCAAAAATTTTTTTTTTTTCTCGGTGACTCAAAACATCAATTTTAGACTCCCCTGAGTATGAAAAGTGAAACGAAAATCATTTTTGAGAAGAAAAAATTTTTGTATGGGAGGGCCCCTGCTAGAACATATTTCCCAAGTGCGTCGATTTTGGGTCGCCGACACAAGCTCGGGTCAAAAAAATTTTTTTTTCACGGTGACTCAAAACATCAATTTTAGACTCCCCTGAGTATGAAAAGTGAAACGAAAATCATTTTTGAGAAGAAAAAAATTTGTATGGGAGGGCCCCTGCTAGAACATTTTTCCCAAGTAAATTCGATTTTACCCGGTGAGTCAAAAAATTTTGAAAAAAATATTTTGCCAAAATCGTGTTCATTGCCTATTATAAGGGACCAGGTCAGCTCACACGCATTTTTGGAGACCATATGGAAAGTGCGTCTGGGATTGCGGAAATTAAGTTTAGAGTGTTAAATGATGGTTTCGCAATCCCGAAAGGCTCAAAATCCACCCTAAGGTTCCCCGGGTGAAATGTGGTTTCCAAGGTGTGAGCACTATCGGTGATAGAGTTGGAATGTGATTTCCAGAGCGCAGGGCGACTGGGCTAGAGCGAAAATCATAGACAAAGGTAAGTATTGGACTGAACGACTCGAAGCAAACGAAAATCATAGACAAGGGTAATGGACTGAACGACTCGAAGCAAACGAAAATCACATACAAGAGTAATGGACTGAACGAATCGAAGCAAACGAAAACCGCAAACAAGGGTAATGGACTGAACGAATCGAAGCAAACGAAAACCACAGACAAGAGTAATGGAGTGAACGAATCGAAGCAAACGAAAACCAAAGACAAGAGTAATAGAGTGAACGAATCGAAGCAAACGAAAACCACAGACAAGAGTAATAGAGTGAACGAATCGAAGCAAACGAAAGTCATGGACAAGAGTACTGAAAATCGGACCAAACCTCTAGAAGCACACGAAAATCATGGACAAGAGTACTCAAAAACACGGACCAAACCTATGGAAGCACACGAAAACCATGAACACAGGGATAACTGAGAACGAACCTACCTATCAGAGCATGTGAAAGCATGGACAAGAGTACTGAAAATCGGACCAAACCTCAAGAAGCACACGAAAATCATGGACAAGAGTACTCAAAAACACGGACCACACCTCTCGAAGCACACGAAAACCATGAACACAGGGATAACTGAAAACGAACCTACCTATCAGAGCATGTGAAAGCATGGACAAGAGTACTGAAAATCGGACCAAACCTCAAGAAGCACACGAAAATCATGGACAAGAGTACTCAAAAACACGGACCAAACCTATCGAAGCTCACGAAAACCATGAACACAGGGATAACTGAAAACGAACCGAACCTCTCGTAGCAAACGAAAAACATGGACAAAATTATTCGAAACGAACCGAAGCTCGATGCGAAAAACATGGAAAAGCAAGCCCGTAAGTCGCACTATCAAGCCCATAAGTCGCACTATCAAGCCCATAAGTCGCACTATCAAGCCCGTTAGTCGCACTATCAAGCCCATAGGTCGCACTATCAAGCCCGTTGGTCGCACTATCAAAGCCCGTTAGTCGCACTATCAGGCCCTTAAGTCGCACTATCAGGCCCGTAAGTCGCACCAAAAAGCCCGTAAATTGCCCTATCAAGCCCGTTAGTCGCACTATCAGGCCCATAAGTCGCACCAACAAGCCCGTAAATTACCCTATCAAGCCCATAAGTCGCACCAAAAAGCCCGTAAATTGCCCTATCAAGCCCATAAGTCGCACCAAAAAGCCCGTAATTCGCACCAAAAAGCCCGTAAATTGCCCTATCAAGCCCGTTAGTCGCACTATCAGGCCCGTAAGTCGCACCATCAAGCCCGTAAATTGCCCGATAAAGCCCGTAAATTGCCCGATCAAGAGCCAGCGCTGCATTGTCGGTTAATCCCGTCGATCGCGCCGGCTATTTCTCAGAAGGTTGTACGGACACCATACCCGGTGGCAAGTACCGCGAAGTTTATAACGCAACAGAACGTTCGCCAGTCGGACACAAGAATTGGAAAAGCTCGTTGTAGTGTACAGGAATCGAACCGAACCTCCTAGCGAGAATAGGGTCCCGTGAGCAATCGCGCGGACCTATGTGAAATGGTTTAGAGTGTGATGTGATGTGATACACGGTGGAAGCGGTGCATGGTGACATGCATCACTCAGAGA
>NW_026453534.1:85000-95000 GCF_943734755.1 Anopheles moucheti
TGCTCCAGTTCTCCTGGCTTAGCAGCAGGTACGCCTGAAGGTTTTGGGGGGTGATAGAGGCAGTGTCTCCCTCCTCCATCAGCTCGCCTCGCACATCCGCAAAGCGCGGGCAGTGGAAGAACGCGTGCTCCGCCGTTTCAGGGACCCCCGGACATCGTGCACAGTCCGGTGACGGCGACAGGTGTTTTGTGTGGAGGTAGTCATGGAAAAATCCATGACCCGACAGCACCTGGGCGAGATGGAAGGTCATCTCCCCGTGGCGCCTGTCCCTCCACGCCGCGATGTTCGGTATCACCGTGTGTGACCACGCGGTGAATCGGCTCGTCGGGGCCAGCTCATCCCACTCCGCCTGCCACTGTTCGACGGTCCGTCGCCGCTCCTCTGCTCGCACCTCCTGCGTGCTGATGCCCGGCTGCTGGTTACGCTGGTAACACCTTGCATCTTCCTCGATCAGCAGACAGATCGGGACCACGTTGGCCAGCACCGTTGCCACCTCGTTCCGCACCGTAACGAAAGTGCGGGCGACCGGCCGTGCGTATAGTCCCTGCACGCGGTTGAGCTGTCTGCGACACGCCCGGAGCTGGACCGCCTCGTGCCAAATGGGAGCAGCGTAGCGGAGGGTGGAGTCCACCACTGACGCAAGAAGACGCCGCTTCGCACTCGTTGGCCCGCCGTGGTTGCGGAGCAGCCTGGAGATCGCCTGTGCCACTCGGAGCGCCTTCGACGTGGCCTGCTCGACGTGTGGCTTCCACGACAAGTGGTCCTCGATGATGACCCCGAGGTACTTGAGCGTACGGGTCGGCATCTTCTCCACTCCGCTGACGCTCACCGGGACTCGGGTGTTGTCTCGCCGCATGGTGGACACGATAATCAGTTCGGTTTTGGCCGGAGCAATCTCCAGATGGTGTTGTGCCATCCACGAACTGATCACCGCAATCGCCGTCTCTGCTGCTCGCGTCGCTGTTTCAGGTGTAGTCCCCTCCGCCAGCACCGCGATGTCGTCCGCGAAGCCGATCACTTCAGCACCCTCGGGCAGCTCCAGCCGAAGCACGCCGTCGTACATAGCGTTCCACAACGTTGGGCCCAGTATTGAGCCCTGTGGAACGCCTGCCGTAATCGTACGCCGCACTGGTCCCTCACTGGTCTCATACACCAGCCTCCTCTCAGAGAAGTAGCTGCGCAAGATTCTCTGGAGAGCTGTGGGGACCTGCAGCTTCTGCAGGGCAGCCGCAATCGCCTTCCAACTTGCGGAATTGAAGGCGTTCCTCACGTCCAGCGCTGCCACCGCCAGACAGCGAGGGTCCCGCTGGTTGGTACGATGGAATGTCCTCGCGTGCTGCCCCCGCTCGACTACTCGTTCGATGGCCTGGATGGTTGACCGGCCTCGCCGGAACCCGTGCTGATTTGGCGACAGACGAGGCGCGTCGCTGTCCTCCAAGTGGTCGTTCAGCCGATCTAGGATCAGCCGTTCGAACCCCTTGGCGACTGCTCCCAGCATGAGCAGCGGGCGGTATGACGACGGATCGCCCGGCTGCTTTCCCGGCTTCGCGATCAGCACGAGACGAGCCTCCTTCCACTCCGCAGGAAACTCGCCCTGTTCGAGCAGCTGGTTGTAGACTTTCGCGAACACCTCAGGATGCTTCCTCATCGCCGCCTTCACTGCGGCGTTGGGTATGCCGTCCAACCCTGGCGCCTTCGAGGGAGCCATCCGCTCGGCCAGCGACAGGATCTCCGCGACCGTGACCGGCCTCAGAGCCTCGTGTGAGGCAGCACACGCTTCGATGTCTGGCCACTCAAATGCTGGATGCTCCGGAAACAGCGCGTCGACGATCGGGTCGAGTACGGCTCGGTCCGTTTCCGGTGGCGCCCTGCTGCGCAGTTTCGCTCGCACCACTTTGTATCCGAGTCCGAACACCTCAGCTTCAACACAGTCGATCAGCTCCTGGAGGCTGCTTTCTTTGCTGCTCTTTATTTCAGCCTTCAGCAAACGGCGGCAATCCTGCAGCCTGGCAGATGTCGCTGCACGCTCCGACAGTTGGGCTCGGCAATGAGCGGCCTCCGCTGCTTCGCACTCCTCCCTCAGGCGCTCGATCTCTGGAGACCACCAGTACATCTGGGGCTTGCGGTGGAAAGTGGCCCCATGCACTCTCTCCATGGTCTCATCGCACGCCTGGGTGAGTCTGCCGATCAGCCCCTCCGGTGTATCGACCTGTTCGAAGTGGCCGTGTGTGAGGGCGATGTCGAAGCACCTCCTGTCGAATTGCGCCGTCTTCCACCGGGTCCCGGCGTGTCTGGCTGTCCCATCGCTGGCTGCTGTCCGGCTTCGCTGCTGCTGGCCTCGTCGCGTGGAACGTTGACCCGGAACGTCCACCTGAAACTCAACGTAGGCGTGATCGCTACCGGAGAATCGGCTCAGCACTCGCCATGAGCCCGGCCTCGCGATGGATGGGCTAGCGAATGTAACGTCGATCACGCTTTCTCGCGCCGCCCCGTTGCCCTTGAACGTGGGCACGTTGCCACGGTTGAGCGTCTGCAGCGACAGCTGCTCCACCACACTCAGGAGATCCTGCCCCTTCTGGGTAGTGCGCGCGCTCCCCCATTCCTCGTTCCACGCATTAAAGTCTCCGGCCAGGACGGATGTTGTGTGTCCGACGAGCGACATTTCCACCGCACCGAGGAAGCTCTCGAATTCCGCGGGACCGCTGCTGGGGGACACGTAACAGCTGGCAAACGTGACTCCTGCTATGGTGGCCACCACTAGTCCCGGGGCGACGCTCCCCCACAAACGCTGAATTGGATAGGCGCCCGTTGCGATGATCGCCACGCCCTGCTCCACATCAACGGCCCACCGCGGGTCGTCGCGAGGCGGCCGATACAGCTCGCAGGCGAGCACCACCTGAACCTCGAGCTCGCGAGCCGTCTGCAACATCAGGTCTTGTGCTGCCTGACATCGCCCGAGGTTCACCTGCAGCACTCTCAGCGCCGGCACGTCGGGTGTCCCACCCGATGCGGTCCCCCGCAGGCGGCACAGCAGACCTCCGCCGTGCAGCTCTTCGCCTGATGGTCCGGCTTCCCGCAGCGAATGCAGCAAGCCGAGCGATCCGTCTCGCTCTTGCACGCCGCCCGGATGTGCCCCGTCTCCAGGCACCTGAAGCAGCGTTGCTGACGCGCCTGCAGTTGCGTCACTTGCTCGATCAGGCAAGACGTGAACTTGATCTTCACGTGCTCGCCCACCAGCTTCTCCGCTACCTTGACCGGTACCCGTACCATCGCCACCTTCGTGCTGTCCCACGCAGGTCGCAGACGAACCGAGGTCTCCTCCACGGTGATATGGCACAGATTGGACAGTGCCATCGCCACATCGGCCTCCTTCGCTAAAGGGTCGATCGCCAGGATTTTTATTTCCGCAGTAGGCGTCACCAGCCGAGCTGAGGCCGACAGTTCCGCCTTTTCGCAGACCTCTTTGATGGTCTGCAGAACTCCTGCAGCGTCCGCGCCTTCATTAAGCTCCATCACCAACCTGGAGCGTGTGGTGCGTCGCCCTACACCTAGGGCCTCCTGATGCTTCTCCATTTCTGGAGCCGCTCGCACCGCCTGGTATACCTCCAGCCAGGTTTGCCCCTCGCCTGGGGCGATTTCTACTGCGTCCGGCTTCGCTTTACGCTGCCGCTGGCGCTGTCCTCCCCGTTGTGCTGCAGGCTGGCTGCGCCGAGCCTGTTGTCCCTGCTGTTGCTGGGGCTGCTGTCTTGATGGCCCAGCGAACGCCTGTCGCTGAACCTCCGCCCGTCGTTGCGGTAGTTCCGGCCACTGCTGCTGCTGTTGCTGCTGCTGCTGCTGCTGCTGTCGGCTCGTTGTTTGGCGTGCTGGTTTGCGACGCACCACCTCAGACCAAGAGCCGCCTTCCTGGTCCGGAAGTGGAGCTGCCGTTGCCATCGCCGCTCCTTGCTGGTGCTGCTGCTGCCTCCACTGCTGCTGCTGCTGCTGCTGCTGCTGCTGCTGCTGCTGCTGCTGCTGCTGCTGCTGCTGCTGCTGCTGCTGCTGATGTTGCTGCTGCTGCCGCCCTGAACGCTGGCCACCCCCGTAGCCTAGCGTCTGCGCCAGCAGTTCTTGGAAGCTGGCGCGCTCCTCCTTCAGCTCGTGGCGCAGACGCTCGTTTTCCTCACGAGCCACCGTCTCGCGCATGCGGGCTTCCTCTCTGACCAGCTTCGTCTCCTGCCTGGCCTGTTCTGCCATCGCCTCCATCTGCTGCCGGAGCATCGTTATCTCCTGCTGCAGACCGGCGATCGTTGCACGCAGCTGTTCATTGGACAGCGACGAGTCGTTCAGGAGCTGTCGGAGCTCCGCCATGTCCGAGATTCCCTGCTTCGTTGCCGTCGCCGAGACTCGCGTAAGCATAACTTTCGGCTCAACAGCCGAAAGGGACCGCCCCACCCTTTCGTCGGTGGACTCCGACCTGAGTCGCGTGGTGCGAGTTGTCGCCATTACTGACGCCCCACTCCAACTCTCCCTTGCGGGAGGACGCTAATAGCGGGCCACGGAGAGGTTATTCCGGCCTGGTGAGGTGGGGGAAGATGGTAGGAGGACGAATGGGTGCGCGTTGAACTCGCCTCGTCGAGCCGCTTCTTTTGATACCGCACTTTGTGGGGTGGCGATAAAATTTTCCGCGGAAAATCGCGAAAAACCGCTTCCTGGGTGGTTTTTCCGCCCTAGGGGGGTGGGGGTGGGTGGTATGGTAGTGGGGGGGTATTTTCCCGACTCCCCTCTTGAAAACTCGTCGTTTGATACCCCGCACGACGGTATCAGGGCGAAAATTTTCTTCTTCGGAAAAACGCTTTTCCGCCCGTATCTCCCTGGATCTTGCGAAAATCACTTTTTTGGCGACGGTTTTGGAAGTGATAATTCACCCCGCAACTTTCTTCCAAACACCCGGGAGCTCTACCTCCGCTCCTTGGCCGGGAAAATCGCCAAAAACCGCTTCCTGGGTGGTTTTTTCCGCCCTAGGGGGGTGGGAGTGGGTGGTATGGTGGTGGGGGGGTATTTTCCCGACTCCTCTCTTGAAAACTCGTCGTTTGATACCCCGCACGACGGTATCAGGGCGAAAATTTTCTTCTTCGGAAAAACGCTTTTCCGCCCGTATCTTTCTGGATGTTGCGAAAATCGCTTTTCCGGCGATGGTTTTCGATGTGAAAATTCACCCCGCAACTTTCTTCCAAACACTCGGGAGCTCTACCTCCGCTCCTTGGCCGGGAAAATCGCGGAAAACCACCTTTCGCGGGGGTTTTCCGGGGCTGGGTGGGGGGTGGGTGGTGCTAGGGGGGGGAAACCGCGTTTCCCCCACTCCTCTTTCCGAGACGCGTCGTTAGACACCCCACACGATGGTATCGGGCCGAAAATCTCACACACACAAATTTCACACACACACAAAGAGCGGTGAAATTTCGTCCGGGAGTGCCCCTCCGGGAGCGCTAGCGCTCCAGCAGGGGGGTGATTCGTCCGGAAGTTTTTTCCTCGCTCTTTTTCACACACACGCCGCCATTTTCGACGAGCACGTGGTTTTCTTTGTCCGCGAATAACTCCCTGAGTTTTTGTCCGATTTCCACGAAATTTTCAACACTTGTCCTTTACTGTAGAGCGCAACTTTTAAGACACCTTCCAGCCGAATCGATCCGCAATGTTCGGAGTTATACAGGTGTGAAATTTCACCACAAAAACACCTGCCGTTCCGCGAACTCCATCAATTCGGGGAATGTTTCTTCACCAAAAGGTGTGGCCTGGTGAGGCCCACAAAGTGTCACTATCACTTTTTCGATATCTTCACTCTTTCGCACAATATGTCACAAAAACCGTTTCGTTGGATAGCACACGCAAGGGGGGGCGTGGGGCCACCAAATTCGCAGGGGGGGTTCCGGAGGGTACCTCCAACTTTACTGCAAACTTTCGCACCGGTCAAACGCAAATTGCGGCACTTTTGCTCTGAAACACGGAGGAGCGTGGATTTGCGTCTGCTCTCTCTGGAGGCTCGCACCAGACTACAGGGATAACTGGCTTGTGGCCGCCAAGCGTTCATAGCGACGTGGCTTTTTGATCCTTCGATGTCGGCTCTTCCTATCATTGTGAAGCAAAATTCACCAAGCGTAGGATTGTTCACCCTTTCAAGGGAACGTGAGCTGGGTTTAGACCGTCGTGAGACAGGTTAGTTTTACCCTACTGGTGTGTGCTGTTTGCCGCTATCTTAACGGAATTCCTGTGCAGTACGAGAGGAACCACAGGTACGGACCACTGGCTCAATACTAGTTCGACCGGACTTTGGTATGACGCTACGTCCGCTGGATTATGCCTGAACGCCTCTAAGGTCGTATCCAATCCGAGCTGATAGCGCTTCTCAAACCCATTAGGTGATCGGAAGCTAGCGGGCTTAACAACCCTCCGAGATCCGTCGGTGCTGCCCCGCGCACACTGACGTCTCATCCCCGCTATAGCACTAGACTGAGCCGCAACGGGCGGGAGCACGCTGCACGTGGAAGTACCTTACCACAGGGAACCCTGGTGGCTGTGTTTCCGTCGACCGTGGATACAACTAGTTTCGACACCTTCGACCGCCCGCAAACGACGGGACTACAGGCTGGGAGCTGCGAGTTGTAGAGATGCGTTCGCATCGATCCTCTCAGGCGACCCATGCTTGCTGGTGCTCGCGTTCACTTTGGGAATGGAGTGTTCGCGAGAGTGATTGTTGTGTTGTGTGTGTACAGTTGGTGCTTGCGTGCACTCCCATAGTGGAGTGTTCGCGAGCTTAAAACGCTAAGTCCCGATTAATACTCTCCTCGCAACATTATGTGCGTGGCTCCACGCCAAGTGGGATTAGCGGTGCGAAACGCGATTGGTAAAGTCGATGGTGATGTGCGTACCAACAGGCGATTTGTTAAGTCAAATGCGATCTGTGGTGCAACAGGCAATGTGTGTTTATTATCAGGTGTTGTTGGAAGTCAATACGATTTGACTTTCAAAAATTTTTCTAAGTCCCGATTTTTTTTCTCGTCGAGTAACTACAATGCACTATTTCTATCGCAGCGGACTTGCGGTTCATGGCCTTAATGATCGCGAACGAACACGTATTCGCAAAAAAATTTTTGTATGAAAAAGTCACCACTTGGGTACCTCCATACAAAAGTACCAAGTTCGGGTCGAGTGGTCGATGGACGTCGAAGGTGAAAATTTTTCATCATCGAAAATTTTTTCCAAAGTTGAAGCAATTGGGCCCTAGAGTATGAAAAGTGAAACCACGGATCGATATGAGAAATAAAAATTTTTGTATGAAAAAGTCACCACTCGGGTACCTCCATACAAAAGTACCAAGTTCGGGTCGAGTGGTCGATGGACGTCGAAAGTGAAAATTTTTCATCATCGAAAATTTTTTCCAAAGTTGAAGCAAATGGGCCCTAGAGTATGAAAAGTGAAACCACGGATCGATTTGAGAAATAAAAATTTTTTGTATGGGAGGGCCCCTGCTAGAACATTTTTACCAAGTGCGACCATTTTACCCGGTGAGTCAAAAAAAAATTTTTTTCACGGTGACTCAAAACTTCAATATTAGACTCCCCTGAGTATGAAAAGTGAAACGAAAATCATTTTTGAGAAGAAAAAATTTTTGTATGGGAGGGCCCCTGCTAGAACATTTTTACCAAGTGCGACCATTTTACCCGGTGAGTCAAAAAAAAATTTTTGTATGGGAGGGCCCCTGCTAGAACATTTTTCCCAAGTGCGTCGATTTTGGGTCGCCGACACAAGCTCGGGTCAAAAAAATTTTTTTTTCTCGGTGACTCAAAACATCAATTTTAGACTCCCCTGAGTATGAAAAGTGAAACGAAAATCATTTTTGAGAAGAAAAAATTTTTGTATGGGAGGGCCCCTGCTAGAACATTTTTCCCAAGTGCGTCGATTTTGGGTCACCGACACAAGCTCGGGTCAAAAAAATTTTTTTTTCTCGGTGACTCAAAACATCAATTTTAGACTCCCCTGAGTATGAAAAGTGAAACGAAAATCATTTTTGAGAAGAAAAAATTTTTGTATGGGAGGGCCCCTGCTAGAACATTTTTCCCAAGTGCGTCGATTTTGGGTCGCCGACACAAGCTCGGGTCAAAAAAATTTTTTTTTCACGGTGACTCAAAACATCAATTTTAGACTCCCCTGAGTATGAAAAGTGAAACGAAAATCATTTTTGAGAAGAAAAAATTTTTGTATGGGAGGGCCCCTGCTAGAACATATTTCCCAAGTGCGTCGATTTTGGGTCGCCGACACAAGCTCGGGTCAAAAAAATTTTTTTTTCACGGTGACTCAAAACATCAATTTTAGACTCCCCTGAGTATGAAAAGTGAAACGAAAATCATTTTTGAGAAGAAAAAATTTTTGTATGGGAGGGCCCCTGCTAGAACATTTTTCCCAAGTGCGTCGATTTTGGGTCGCCGACACAAGCTCGGGTCAAAAAAATTTTTTTTTCACGGTGACTCAAAACATCAATTTTAGACTCCCCTGAGTATGAAAAGTGAAACGAAAATCATTTTTGAGAAGAAAAAATTTTTGTATGGGAGGGCCCCTGCTAGAACATATTTCCCAAGTGCGTCGATTTTGGGTCGCCGACACAAGCTCGGGTCAAAAAAATTTTTTTTTCACGGTGACTCAAAACATCAATTTTAGACTCCCCTGAGTATGAAAAGTGAAACGAAAATCATTTTTGAGAAGAAAAAATTTTTGTATGGGAGGGCCCCTGCTAGAACATATTTCCCAAGTGCGTCGATTTTGGGTCGCCGACACAAGCTCGGGTCAAAAAAATTTTTTTTTCACGGTGACTCAAAACATCAATTTTAGACTCCCCTGAGTATGAAAAGTGAAACGAAAATCATTTTTGAGAAGAAAAAATTTTTGTATGGGAGGGCCCCTGCTAGAACATATTTCCCAAGTGCGTCGATTTTGGGTCGCCGACACAAGCTCGGGTCAAAAAAATTTTTTTTTCACGGTGACTCAAAACATCAATTTTAGACTCCCCTGAGTATGAAAAGTGAAACGAAAATCATTTTTGAGAAGAAAAAATTTTTGTATGGGAGGGCCCCTGCTAGAACATTTTTCCCAAGTGAGTCGATTTTTGGGTCGCGACACAAGCTCGGGTCAAAAAAAATTTTTTTTTCATGGTGACTCAAAACATCAATTTTAGACTCCCCTGAGTATGAAAAGTGAAACGAAAATCATTTTTGAGAAGAAAAAAATTTGTATGGGAGGGCCCCTGCTAGAACATTTTTCCCAAGTAAATTCGATTTTACCCGGTGAGTCAAAAAATTTTGAAAAAAATATTTTGCCAAAATCGTGTTCATTGCCTATTATAAGGGACCAGGTCAGCTCACACGCATTTTTGGAGACCATATGGAAAGTGCGTCTGGGATTGCGGAAATTAAGTTTAGAGTGTTAAATGATGGTTTCGCAATCCCGAAAGGCTCAAAATCCACCCTAAGGTCCCCTGGGTGAAATGTGGTTTCCAAGGTGTGAGCGCTATCGGTGATAGAGTTGGAATGTGATTTCCAGAGCGCAGTGCGACTGGGCTTAGAGCGAAAATCATAGACAAGGGTAAGTATTGGACTGAACGACTCGAAGCAAACGAAAATCATAGACAAGGGTAATGGACTGAACGACTCGAAGCAAACGAAAACCACACACAAGAGTAATGGACTGAACGAATCGAAGCAAACGAAAATCACATACAAGAGTAATGGACTGAACGAATCGAAGCAAACGAAAAACCACAGACAAGAGTAATGGAGTGAACGAATCGAAGCAAACGAAAACCAAAGACAAGAGTAATAGAGTGAACGAATCGAAGCAAACGAAAACCACAGACAAGAGTAATAGAGTGAACGAATCGAAGCAAACGAAAGTCATGGACAAGAGTACTGAAAATCGGACCAAACCTCTAGAAGCACACGAAAATCATGGACAAGAGTACTCAAAAACACGG
>NW_026453534.1:105000-107936 GCF_943734755.1 Anopheles moucheti
ACAGCGTGTTCCGCGCTTTCCGCAACGCCAGGGCACCACGTGCAATCCGGGGACGAGGTGAAACCCATGTCGCTAAGGTATTCACGGAAAAATCCGTGACCGGATAATACCTGCGACAGGTGAAAGGTCACCTCTCCGTGGTTCCGCGATTGCCACGATCCGATGTCCGGGACCGTGCGGTGGGCCCACCTGACGTACCTACTCGCTCCCTCTGCGGCGGCATCAGCATCCCACGCCGACTGCCACTCGGCGATGGTCCGCTGCCGCTCCTCTATCCGGAGTTCGCCGCTGGTGCGCGTCCCTCGGCGACTGTGGACTCGGGTGTCCTCCTCCACTGCTCTGCAGATTGGCACGAGCCCAGCCAACAGCACAGCAGTCTCGTACCGGACCGTCGCGAACGCCCGCGCAACGCGAATCGCCGAAGATCGCTGGACCCGTTGTAGCAACCGGCGACACTCGCGATTCTTCAGAGCACCATGCCAGACCGGGGCGGCGTAGCGCATGACGGAGTCTGCGACTGCCGCCAGCAAACGAGACTTTGACGTCTTCGGCCCTCGGTGGTTCGGCATTAGGCGATTGACTGCCTGTGCTACCTGTGTCGCCTTCTCCGTGATCGCCGTCACGTGTGGCACCCAGGAGAGGTGGTCCTGGAGCCTCACCCCCAAGTATTTCAGGGTACGTGTGTATGGGACGACCACGCCGCCAACGGTGATACTGATCCCAACCGGAGGTTTTTTTAGACTGGAAATAATAGTCATTTCCGTCTTGGCGTGTGCCAGCTCCAAGTGGTGCTCGCGCAACCACCGGTCTACTGCTGACACCGCCTCCTCCGCTGTAGCTGCTGCTGATGTTGGAGTTGTGCCTGGTGCGAGAAGAACGAGATCGTCCGCGTAGCCAATGATCTCGGCACCAGGCGGCAGCGGGACGCTGAGCACGCCGTCATACATCACGTTCCACAGGGTCGGGCCCAGGATGGACCCCTGTGGAACCCCAGCAGAGATGGGACGTACGACGGGGCCCTCCCGTGTGTCGAACAGCAGCTCACGCCCCTGAAAGTATGACCGGATGATGTTAACAAGCAGTGACGGAACTCGTTTGGCGCGCAACGACTCGGCTATACACTGCCAGCTTGCCGTGTTGAAGGCGTTGCGGATATCCAACGCAACCACCATCAGGCAGCGCTTGTCTGCGGCGTTGGTGCGGCCAAATGACATGGCCCTTCTGCCCGCGTCGACAACGCGCTCGATCGCGCTGATCGTCGAGCGCCCCTTGCGGAAGCCGTACTGGGCGCCAGAGAGCTGCGGAGAGTCCACGTCCTCGAGGTGTAGGTTGAGGCGGTTCAAAATGAGCCTCTCCAGCACTTTGCCCAGTGCGTCCAGCATGCATAAAGGCCGGTAAGATGCGCTCTCGCCCGGAGGCTTGCCAGGCTTAGGTAGCAGCACCAGGCGCTGCCTCTTCCACTGCGGTGGAAACGTACCGCGGGTAAGGCAGTCCTGGTACACACGGCAGAAGACCTCCGGATACCTCCTGATCGCCGCCTTAACCGCAGCGTTCGGGATGCCGTCCAGGCCAGGGGCCTTCCTCGAGCTCATGTCGGCGACGATGGCCAACAGCTCGTCGCAGGTCACGTCAGCGACTGTGACCCCGTCCGAGTCAGCGTCGTCGTTCGCGTCAGGCCACGAGACCGGTGGATGGACCGGGAACAGGTCGGAGACGATCCGTTCCAGCTCGACACGGTCGGTCTCAGGCGGCACACGACTGCCACGCAGCCGAGACGTCACCACCCTGTATCCCGCACCGAACACGTTCTCCTCGGCGATGCTGATGAGGCTTTCGAACTCCTGCCGCTTGCTGGCTCGAATCGCCTTCTCGAGGTTGCGCTTCGCCGTGCGATGATCGGCCGCCGCGATGCTACGCCCCTCCAGGTCGATGGTGTGCCTGAGCCGCTCACGCGCAGCCAGACAAATCCCGCGTAGACGCTCCACTTCAGGCGACCACCAATATACATCTCGATGAGGATCGCTGTGTAGCCGAGAAACCCGCTGCATGGTGATGTCGCACGCTTCCGTAAGAGCGGACACCATGCCCGCATCAGTCGCAGCCAGCTCGACGAAGTTCACATCTTCAAGTGCGTGAAGGAAAGAGGCTTCGTTAAACTGCTTCGTCTTCCACCGCTTGCCAGCGCATGGCGCGCGCTGCCGGCTGGCCTGTGGATCACGCCGTGACGACCGCTGCGACTGACCCTGCTGAGAGTGCTGCGCATCCCTCTGCAACTGTACGGGTCCCTCCACCTCGAACCTGATGAGCTGGTGATCGGACCGGGGGAATGGGAGCACCTCCCAAGCCCCTGCCCTGACGATCGACGGGCTGGCAAAGGTGACATCAATCACGCTGGACACAGCTGCTCCTCTGCCGATGAACGTTGGCTCGTTACCTCGATTGAGCGTTGACAGCCCCATCCGCTCGACCAGGTTCCACAGCTCAATGCCGCGCGGTTCAGTCCTCGCGCTGCCCCACTCCGTGTGCCAGGCGTTGAAGTCGCCGGCAATGACGACTCGGGAGTGGGCAGCGGTCTCGAGTTCCACGGCTTCGAGGAACTGCTCGAACTCGCGCGTGGGACGACGTGGTGGCGCATAGCAGCAGATGAAAGTCACCCCAGCCACCTGGGCAGCCACCAGACCGGGCACTGCACTGCTCCACACCCGTTGTATTGGGTGTGATCCGGTGGCCACCACTGCAGTCCTCCTCGCCCCGTCGTATGCCCAGTTCCCATTGTGGGAGGGCGGCCTGTACATGTCCGACAGAAGCAGGACGTCGGCCCGATGTTCACGCGCTGCTTGCAGCGCAAGATCCTGCCCTGCCTGACAGTGGTCCACATTGAGCTGCAGCACCCTTACTGCGAAGAGGCTGCCGAGCGGACGCACGTACTATGGCCC
>NW_026453535.1:2500-5000 GCF_943734755.1 Anopheles moucheti
TTTTTTTTCACGGTGACTCAAAACATCAATTTTAGACTCCCCTGAGTATGAAAAGTGAAACGAAAATCATTTTTGAGAAGAAAAAATTTTTGTATGGGAGGGCCCCTGCTAGAACATTTTTCCCAAGTGCGTCGATTTTTGGGTCGCCGACACAAGCTCGGGTCAAAAAATTTTTTTTTTCTCGGTGACTCAAAACATCAATTTTAGACTCCCCTGAGTATGAAAAGTGAAACGAAAATCATTTTTGAGAAGAAAAAAATTTTGTATGGGAGGGCCCCTGCTAGAACATTTTTCCCAAGTGCGTCGATTTTGGGTCGCCGACACAAGCTCGGGTCAAAAAAATTTTTTTTTCACGGTGACTCAAAACATCAATTTTAGACTCCCCTGAGTATGAAAAGTGAAACGAAAATCATTTTTGAGAAGAAAAAATTTTTGTATGGGAGGGCCCCTGCTAGAACATTTTTCCCAAGTGCGTCGATTTTGGGTCGCCGACACAAGCTCGGGTCAAAAAAATTTTTTTTTCTCGGTGACTCAAAACATCAATTTTAGACTCCCCTGAGTATGAAAAGTGAAACGAAAATCATTTTTGAGAAGAAAAAATTTTTGTATGGGAGGGCCCCTGCTAGAACATATTTCCCAAGTGCGTCGATTTTGGGTCGCCGACACAAGCTCGGGTCAAAAAAATTTTTTTTTCACGGTGACTCAAAACATCAATTTTAGACTCCCCTGAGTATGAAAAGTGAAACGAAAATCATTTTTGAGAAGAAAAAATTTTTGTATGGGAGGGCCCCTGCTAGAACATTTTTCCCAAGTGAGTCGATTTTTGGGTCGCGACACAAGCTCGGGTCAAAAAAAATTTTTTTTTCATGGTGACTCAAAACATCAATTTTAGACTCCCCTGAGTATGAAAAGTGAAACGAAAATCATTTTTGAGAAGAAAAAAATTTGTATGGGAGGGCCCCTGCTAGAACATTTTTCCCAAGTAAATTCGATTTTACCCGGTGAGTCAAAAAATTTTGAAAAAAATATTTTGCCAAAATCGTGTTCATTGCCTATTATAAGGGACCAGGTCAGCTCACACGCATTTTTGGAGACCATATGGAAAGTGCGTCTGGGATTGCGGAAATTAAGTTTAGAGTGTTAAATGATGGTTTCGCAATCCCGAAAGGCTCAAAATCCACCCTAAGGTCCCCTGGGTGAAATGTGGTTTCCAAGGTGTGAGCGCTATCGGTGATAGAGTTGGAATGTGATTTCCAGAGCGCAGGGCGACTGGGCTAGAGCGAAAATCATAGACAAAGGTAAGTATTGGACTGAACGACTCGAAGCAAACGAAAATCATAGACAAGGGTAATGGACTGAACGACTCGAAGCAAACGAAAATCACATACAAGAGTAATGGACTGAACGAATCGAAGCAAACGAAAACCGCAAACAAGGGTAATGGACTGAACGAATCGAAGCAAACGAAAACCACAGACAAGAGTAATGGAGTGAACGAATCGAAGTAAACGAAAACCACAGACAAGAGTAATAGAGTGAACGAATCGAAGCAAACGAAAACCACAGACAAGAGTAATAGAGTGAACGAATCGAAGCAAACGAAAGTCATGGACAAGAGTACTGAAAATCGGACCAAACCTCTAGAAGCACACGAAAATCATGGACAAGAGTACTCAAAAACACGGACCAAACCTATGGAAGCACACGAAAACCATGAACACAGGGATAACTGAAAACGAACCGAACCTCTCGTAGCAAACGAAAAACATGGACAAAATTATTCGAAACGAACCGAAGCTCGATGCGAAAAACATGGAAAAGCAAGCCCGTAAGTCGCACTATCAAGCCCATAAGTCGCACTATCAAGCCCATAAGTCGCACTATCAAGCCCGTTAGTCGCACTATCAAGCCCATAGGTCGCACTATCAAGCCCGTTGGTCGCACTATCAAAGCCCGTTAGTCGCACTATCAGGCCCATAAGTCGCACTATCAGGCCCGTAAGTCGCACCAAAAAGCCCGTAAATTGCCCTATCAAGCCCGTTAGTCGCACTATCAGGCCCATAAGTCGCACCAACAAGCCCGTAAATTACCCTATCAAGCCCATAAGTCGCACCAAAAAGCCCGTAAATTGCCCTATCAAGCCCATAAGTCGCACCAAAAAGCCCGTAATTCGCACCAAAAAGCCCGTAAATTGCCCTATCAAGCCCGTTAGTCGCACTATCAGGCCCGTAAGTCGCACCAGCAAGCCCGTAAATTGCCCGATAAAGCCCGTAAATTGCCCGATCAAGAGCCAGCGCTGCATTGTCGGTTAATCCCGTCGATCGCGCCGGCTATTTCTCAGAAGGTTGTACGGACACCATACCCGGTGGCAAGTACCGCGAAGTTTATAACGCAACAGAACGTTCGCCAGTCGGACACAAGAATTGGAAAAGCTCGTTGTAGTGTACAGGAATCGAACCGAACCTCCTAGCGAGAATAGGGTCCCGTGAGCAATCGCGCG
>NW_026453535.1:25000-32500 GCF_943734755.1 Anopheles moucheti
ACCCGTGCTGATTTGGCGACAGACGAGGCGCGTCGCTGTCCTCCAAGTGGTCGTTCAGCCGATCTAGGATCAGCCGTTCGAACCCCTTGGCGACTGCTCCCAGCATGAGCAGCGGGCGGTATGACGACGGATCGCCCGGCTGCTTTCCCGGCTTCGCGATCAGCACGAGACGAGCCTCCTTCCACTCCGCAGGAAACTCGCCCTGTTCGAGCAGCTGGTTGTAGACTTTCGCGAACACCTCCGGATGCTTCCTCATCGCCGCCTTCACTGCGGCGTTGGGTATGCCGTCCAACCCTGGCGCCTTCGAGGGAGCCATCCGCTCGGCCAGCGACAGGATCTCCGCGACCGTGACCGGCCTCAGAGCCTCGTGTGAGGCAGCACACGCTTCGATGTCTGGCCACTCAAATGCTGGATGCTCCGGAAACAGCGCGTCAACGATCGGGTCGAGTACGGCTCGGTCCGTTTCCGGTGGCGCCCTGCTGCGCAGTTTCGCTCGCACCACTTTGTACCCGAGTCCGAACACCTCAGCTTCAACACAGTCGATCAGCTCCTGGAGGCTGCTTTCTTTGCTGCTCTTTATTTCAGCCTTCAGCAGACGGCGGCAATCCTGCAGCCTGGCAGATGTCGCTGCACGCTCCGACAGTTGGGCTCGGCAATGAGCGGCCTCCGCTGCTTCGCACTCCTCCCTCAGGCGCTCGATCTCTGGAGACCACCAGTACATCTGGGGCTTGCGGTGGAAAGTGGCCCCATGCACTCTCTCCATGGTCTCATCGCACGCCTGGGTGAGTCCGCCGATCAGCCCCTCCGGTGTATCGACCTGTTCGAAGTGGCCGTGTGTGAGGGCGATGTCGAAGCACCTCCTGTCGAATTGCGCCGTCTTCCACCGGGTCCCGGCGTGTCTGGCTGTCCCATCGCTGGCTGCTGTCCGGCTTCGCTGCTGCTGGCCTCGTCGCGTGGAACGTTGACCCGGAACGTCCACCTGAAACTCAACGTAGGCGTGATCGCTACCGGAGAATCGGCTCAGCACTCGCCATGAGCCCGGCCTCGCGATGGATGGGCTAGCGAATGTAACGTCGATCACGCTTTCTCGCGCCGCCCCGTTGCCCTTGAACGTGGGCACGTTGCCACGGTTGAGCGTCTGCAGCGACAGCTGCTCCACCACACTCAGGAGATCCTGCCCCTTCTGGGTAGTGCGCGCGCTCCCCCATTCCTCGTTCCACGCATTAAAGTCGCCGGCCAGGACGGATGTTTTGTGTCCGACGAGCGACATTTCCACCGCACCGAGGAAGCTCTCGAATTCCGCGGGACCGCTGCTGGGGGACACGTAACAGCTGGCGAACGTGACTCCCGCTATGGTGGCCACCACTAGTCCCGGGGCGACGCTCCCCCACAAACGCTGGATTGGATAGGCGCCCGTTGCGATGATCGCCACGCCCTGCTCCACATCAACGGCCCACCGCGCGTCGTCGCGAGGCGGCCGATACAGCTCGCAGGCGAGCACCACCTGAACCTCGAGCTCGCGAGCCGTCTGCAACATCAGGTCTTGTGCTGCCTGACATCGCCCGAGGTTCACCTGCAGCACTCTCAGCGCCGGCACGTCGGGTGTCCCACCCGATGCGGTCCCCCGCAGGCGGCACAGCAGACCTCCGCCGTGCAGCTCTTCGCCTGGTGATCCGGCTTCCCGCAGCGAATGCAGCAAGCCGAGCGATCCGTCTCGCTCTTGCACGCCGCCCGGATGTGCCCCGTCTCCAGGCACCTGAAGCAGCGTTGCTGACGCGCCTGCGGCTGCGTCGCTTGCTCGATCAGGCAAGACGTGAACTTTACCTTCACGTTCTCGCCCACCAGCTTCTCCGCTATCCCAACCGGAACCCGAACTATCGCCACCTTCGTGCTGTCCCACGCAGGTCGCAGACGGACCGAGGTCTCCTCCACGGTAACATGGCACAGGTTGGTCAGTGCCATCGCCACATCGACCTCCTTCGCTAAAGGGTCGATCGCTGCAATTTTGATTTCCGTCGTCGGCGTCACCAGTCGAGCTGAGGCCGACAGCTCCGTTTTTTCGCAGACCTCCTTTATGGTCTGCAAGACTCCTGCAGCGTCCGCGCCTTCGTTCAGCTCCATCACCAACCTGGAGCGTGTGGTGCGTCGTCCTACACCGAGGGCCTCCTGGTGCTTCTCCATTTCTGGAGCCGCTCGCACCGCCTGGTATACCTCCAACCAGGTTTGCCCCTCGCCTGGGGCGATTTCTACTGCGTCCGGCTTCGCTTTACGCTGCCGCTGGCGCTGTCCTCCCCGTTGTGCTGCAGGCTGGCTGCGCCGAGCCTGTTGTCCCTGCTGTTGCTGGGGCTGCTGTCGTGATGGCCCAGCGAACGCCTGTCGCTGAACCTCCGCCCGTCGTTGCGGTAGTTCCGGCCACTGCTGCTGCTGCTGGTGCTGCTGCTGCTGCTGCTGCTGCTGCCGGCTCGTTGCTTGGCGTGCTGGTTTGCGACGCACCACCTCAGACCAAGAGCCGCCTTCCTGGTCCGGAAGTGGAGCTGCCGTTGCCATCGCCGCTCCTTGCTGGTGCTGCTGCTGCCTCCATTGCTGCTGCTGCTGCTGCTGCTGCTGCTGCTGCTGCTGCTGCTGCTGCTGTTGCTGCTGCTGCCGCCCTGAACGCTGGCCACCCCCGTAGCCTAGCGTCTGCGCCAGCAGTTCTTGGAAGCTGGCGCGCTCCTCCTTCAGCTCGTGGCGCAGACGCTCGTTTTCCTCACGAGCCACCGTCTCGCGCATGCGGGCTTCCTCTCTGACCAGCTTCGTCTCCTGCCTGGCCTGTTCTGCCATCGCCTCCATCTGCTGCCGGAGCATCGTTATCTCCTGCTGCAGACCGGCGATCGTTGCACGCAGCTGTTCATTGGACAGCGACGAATCGTTCAGGAGCTGTCGGAGCTCCGCCATGTCCGAGATCCCCTGCTTCGTTGCCGTCGCCGAGACTCGCGTAAGCATAACTTTCGGCTCAACAGCCGAAAGGGACCGCCCCACCCTTTCGTCGGTGGACTCCGACCTGAGTCGCGTGGTGCGAGTTGTCGCCATAACTGACGCCCCACTTCAACTCTCCCTTGCGGGAGGACGCTAATAGCGGGCCAAGGAGAGGTTTTTCCGGCCTGGTGAAGTGAGGGAAGATGGTAGGAGGACGAGTGGGTGCGCGTTGAACTCGTCTCGTCAAGCCGCTTCTTTTGATACCGCACTTTGTGGGGTGGCGATAAAATTTTCCGCGGAAAATCGCGAAAAACCGCTTCCTGGGTGGTTTTTCCGCCCTAGGGTGGTGGGGGTGGGTGGTATGGTGGTGGGGGGGTATTTTCCCGACTCCCCTCTTGAAAACTCGTCGTTTGATACCCCGCACGACGGTATCAGGGCGAAAATTTTCTTCTTCGGAAAAACGCTTTTCCGCCCGTATCTCACTGGATGTTGCGAAAATCGCTTTTCCGGCGATGGTTTCCGATGTAATAATTCACCCCGCAACTTTCTTCCAAACACCCGGGAGCTCTACCTCCGCTCCTTGGCCGGGAAAATCGCCAAAAACCGCTTCCTGGGTGGTTTTTCCGCCCTAGGGGGGTGGGAGTGGGTGGTATGGTGGTGGGGGGGTATTTTCCCGACTCCTCTCTTGAAAACTCGTCGTTTGATACCCCGCACGACGGTATCAGGGCGAAAATTTTCTTCTTCGGAAAAACGCTTTTCCGCCCGTATCTCTCTGGATGTTGCGAAAATCGCTTTTCCGGCGATGGTTTCCGATGTGATAATTCACCCCGCAACTTTCTTCCAAACACCCGGGAGCTCTACCTCCGCTCCTTGGCCGGGAAAATCGCGGAAAACCACTTTTCGCGGGGGTTTTCCGGGGCTGGGTGGCGGGTGGGTGGTGCTAGGGGGGGGAAACCGCGTTTCCCCCACTCCACTTTCCGAGACGCGTCGTTAGACACCCCACACGATGGTATCGGGCCGAAAATCTCACACACACAAATCTCACACACACGTAAAGAGCGGTGAAATTTCGTCCGGGAGTGCCCCTCCGGGAGCGCTAGCGCTCCAGCAGGGGGGTGATTCGTCCGGAAGTTTTTTTCCTCGCTCTTTTTCACACACACGCCGCCATTTTCGACGAGCACGTGGTTTTCTTTGTTCGCTAATAACTCACTGAGTTTTCGTCCGATTGACACGAAATTTTCAACACTTATTCTTTACTGCAGAGCGCAACTTTTAAAATACCTTCCAGCCGGATCGGTTCGCAATGTTCGGAGTTATACAGGTGTGAAATTTCACCACAAAAACACCTGCCGTTCCGCGAACTCCATCAATTCGGCCAATGTTTCTTCTTCAAAAGGTGTGGCCTGGTGAGGCCCACGAAGTGTCACTATCACTTTTTCGATATCTTCACTCTTTCGCACAATATGTCACAAAAACCGTTTCGTTGAATAACACACGCAAGGGGGGGCGTGGGGCCACCAAATTCGCAGGGGGGGTTCCGGAGGGTACCTCCAACTTTACTGCAAACTTTCGCACCGGTCAAACGCAAATTGCGGCACTTTTGCTCTGAAACACGGAGGAACGCGGATTTGCGTCTGCTCTCTCTGGAGGCTCGCACCAGACTACCACAGGGATAACTGGCTTGTGGCCGCCAAGCGTTCATAGCGACGTGGCTTTTTGATCCTTCGATGTCGGCTCTTCCTATCATTGTGAAGCAAAATTCACCAAGCGTAGGATTGTTCACCCTTTCAAGGGAACGTGAGCTGGGTTTAGACCGTCGTGAGACAGGTTAGTTTTACCCTACTGGTGTGTGCTGTTTGCCGCTATCTTAACGGAATTCCTGTGCAGTACGAGAGGAACCACAGGTACGGACCACTGGCTCAATACTAGTTCGACCGGACTTTGGTATGACGCTACGTCCGCTGGATTATGCCTGAACGCCTCTAAGGTCGTATCCAATCCGAGCTGATAGCGCTTCTCAAACCCATTAGGTGATCGGAAGCTAGCGGGCTTAACAACCCTCCGAGATCCGTCGGTGCTGCCCCGCGCACACTGACGTCTCATCCCCGCTATAGCACTAGACTGAGCCGCAACGGGCGGGAGCACGCTGCACGTGGAAGTACCTTACCACAGGGAACCCTGGTGGCTGTGTTTCCGTCGACCGTGGATACAACTAGTTTCGACACCTTCGACCGCCCGCAAACGACGGGACTACAGGCTGGGAGCTGCGAGTTGTAGAGATGCGTTCGCATCGATCCTCTCAGGCGACCCATGCTTGCTGGTGCTCGCGTTCACTTTGGGAATGGAGTGTTCGCGAGAGTGATTGTTGTGTTGTGTGTGTACAGTTGGTGCTTGCGTGCACTCCCATAGTGGAGTGTTCGCGAGCTTAAAACGCTAAGTCCCGATTAATACTCTCCTCGCAACATTATGTGCGTGGCTCCACGCCAAGTGGGATTAGCGGTGCGAAACGCGATTGGTAAAGTCGATGGTGATGTGCGTACCAACAGGCGATTTGTTAAGTCAAATGCGAACTGTGGTGCAACAGGCAATGTGTGTTTATTATCAGGTGTTGTTGGAAGTCAATACGATTTGACTTTCAAAAATTTTTCTAAGTCCCGATTTTTTTTCTCGTCGAGTAACTACAATGCACTATTTCTATCGCAGCGGACTTGTTGTTCATGGCCTAAATGATCGCGAACGAACACGTATTCGCAAAAAAATTTTTGTATGAAAAAGTCACCACTCGGGTACCTCCATACAAAAGTACCAAGTTCGGGTCGAGTGGTCGATGGACGTCGAAGGTGAAAATTTTTCATCATCGAAAATTTTTTCCAAAGTTGAAGCAAATGGGCCCTAGAGTATGAAAAGTGAAACCACGGATCGATTTGAGAAATAAAAATTTTTGTATGAAAAAGTCACCACTCGGGTACCTCCATACAAAAGTACCAAGTTCGGGTCGAGTGGTCGATGGACGTCGAAGGTGAAAATTTTTCATCATCGAAAATTTTTTCCAAAGTTGAAGCAAATGGGCCCTAGAGTATGAAAAGTGAAACCACGGATCGATTTGAGAAATAAAAATTTTTTGTATGGGAGGGCCCCTGCTAGAACATTTTTCCCAAGTGCGACCATTTTACCCAGTGAGTCAAAAAAAAATTTTTTTCACGGTGACTCAAAACTTCAATATTAGACTTCCCTGAGTATGAAAAGTGAAACGAAAATCATTTTTGAGAAGAAAAAATTTTTGTATGGGAGGGCCCCTGCTAGAACATTTTTACCAAGTGCGACCATTTTACCCGGTGAGTCAAAAAAAAATTTTTGTATGGGAGGGCCCCTGCTAGAACATTTTTCCCAAGTGCGTCGATTTTGGGTCGCCGACACAAGCTCGGGTAAAAAAAATTTTTTTTTCACGGTGACTCAAAACATCAATTTTAGACTCCCCTGAGTATGAAAAGTGAAACGAAAATCATTTTTGAGAAGAAAAAATTTTTGTATGGGAGGGCCCCTGCTAGAACATTTTTCCCAAGTGCGTCGATTTTTGGGTCGCCGACACAAGCTCGGGTCAAAAAATTTTTTTTTTCTCGGTGACTCAAAACATCAATTTTAGACTCCCCTGAGTATGAAAAGTGAAACGAAAATCATTTTTGAGAAGAAAAAAATTTTGTATGGGAGGGCCCCTGCTAGAACATTTTTCCCAAGTGCGTCGATTTTGGGTCGCCGACACAAGCTCGGGTCAAAAAAATTTTTTTTTCACGGTGACTCAAAACATCAATTTTAGACTCCCCTGAGTATGAAAAGTGAAACGAAAATCATTTTTGAGAAGAAAAAATTTTTGTATGGGAGGGCCCCTGCTAGAACATTTTTCCCAAGTGCGTCGATTTTGGGTCGCCGACACAAGCTCGGGTCAAAAAAATTTTTTTTTCTCGGTGACTCAAAACATCAATTTTAGACTCCCCTGAGTATGAAAAGTGAAACGAAAATCATTTTTGAGAAGAAAAAATTTTTGTATGGGAGGGCCCCTGCTAGAACATATTTCCCAAGTGCGTCGATTTTGGGTCGCCGACACAAGCTCGGGTCAAAAAAATTTTTTTTTCACGGTGACTCAAAACATCAATTTTAGACTCCCCTGAGTATGAAAAGTGAAACGAAAATCATTTTTGAGAAGAAAAAATTTTTGTATGGGAGGGCCCCTGCTAGAACATTTTTCCCAAGTGAGTCGATTTTTGGGTCGCGACACAAGCTCGGGTCAAAAAAAATTTTTTTTTCATGGTGACTCAAAACATCAATTTTAGACTCCCCTGAGTATGAAAAGTGAAACGAAAATCATTTTTGAGAAGAAAAAAATTTGTATGGGAGGGCCCCTGCTAGAACATTTTTCCCAAGTAAATTCGATTTTACCCGGTGAGTCAAAAAATTTTGAAAAAAATATTTTGCCAAAATCGTGTTCATTGCCTATTATAAGGGACCAGGTCAGCTCACACGCATTTTTGGAGACCATATGGAAAGTGC